>NC_134701.1:128134021-128316521 GCF_043290135.1 Rhipicephalus microplus
GACGAAGCAATCAAAGAGAGGGTAAGAGGTGACAAGAGGGTTGCAGTAGGGACCTTACAAGGATGCAATCTGGAAGCAGTCATGAGGCAAACGAGCGCAAAACTCAGAACTGCAGCTGGCGGTCGAAACCTCGTGATAACTTCAGGCGGTTTAAACAATGTCTTAAATGAAGATATGGCAGGACTAGTGACGACACTGGCCAAAGGGGTCGATGACATGCGCACCAATTCTGCTCAGGTACAGGTAGTGATATGCACGATACCAGAGGTACCGGTGCGGGACAGGAACCTGCAAAGAGCGCTTGTTAACACAAACCAAGCGATATGGCGGGTGAGTCGAGAGAAAGGCTTTGAGGTGGCAGAAATAAACAGAGAGGTGCATAGGTGGGGTGGTTTTCAACGAGACAGAATTCACTTCGATGGGCGGCTAGGTCATGAGGTGGTTGGCGACTTTCAGGACGCGCAGTAGCTTTTTTGGGGGCACGCGGGCCCTTCGGGGTGCAGGATAGCTGGTAACGAGGAAAACAAGCAAGGGGGCTCTTTGACAGGTGGTATGGACAGGTACGATTCCAAAGTGGCACCAATATCTATGACAGGTAGAGTGCGGGGCAGAAATAGACGTAGCTACGAGGGCCCAGTCAATTCAGATGTAGGGTGTATTAACATGCAGGGTGGCAGGAACAGGCTGAAGTGGGAAGAGATAGAAGAACAGCTAAAGGAGGAGAGGCCGATAGTATACGGTTTTGTAGAAACACATCTTAGGGACATGGAACAATGTCCTAACAATCCGGACTATGCGTGGGAATATTGTAATAGAACAGAAGGCAGCAGAAAGGGGGGTGGTATTGGGGCATTCATTCATAAAAGTACAGACTGGCAAAGGATCAAACAGGAGTGCAATGGCTTGGTTCGGGCTTGGTTCGTTGTATGTCAGTGTTTTTACGGCGCTATGGGCTTTTATCTTGTTTATAGCCTTTTGGTAATATTTTTTTGTTCTTCACGGATATTTCGGTGTGTTCACATGCACTTCTGCTACATCAGCTGTACACGCCAGCCGGTGCTTAACGGACATCGTGTGGTCTTAAGGGGCTTCGCCACTGAAATTGTAATGGCAGGCGAAAAACGGCAAGCCACTCGAAACACGCAGTACTTTAATCAGGAAAAAGTGACACATGAATGGAGCCTACAAAGGACAAGCGCAAGCTGACAACTGTAACAGCTTAACACTTTAAACGCTCGGCTCAAACCCAAAGGAGTAGGCTGGGAGTGAATTTACAAGTTACACGGGATGAGCGAAAAAAAAGTGTCACAAAGTGTCACAAAGGCACGGCTTTCGGCGAACTTGCGTTTGCACGAAAGTGTCAAGAAGATTACTTTGTGTGTGAATGGCGTCCTTCGTTACCTCTGTCACTTCAGTGCTCACTTGCACTGAGAGCCACATCCGATCACGAGATAAGCGCACGCGCACGAGCAACAACGCCCTGTTGAGGCGCGCGCTATCGCAACATTAAGGCGCGCCGCGTCTCCGCAGACTCTGCACCGTATCGCCAGGGATAACAAGAGTGCGATGAAGTTACTGATATCTGAGTACCGTCAATAGTTGCTGGTGACGAAGGTACGCTTCGTGGCCCAGCTGTTCCACACCACGAGCTGTAGAGCGAGAGTTTTTTTTTTAAGATGATGCCGATGTTCTTCTAATAATTCTGACATTCACCCACAAAGAGGGTTCGTCCAAACCCAGGTGGCAGGGTCTCTAAATTAGTCTGTTATGTATGGAAAAATATTCTATAAAATTTAGGGCTATAACATCAAATCCTAAATAATGAACGAAAATGATGTACGAGCAAGCGGTCAGGCAATCAGACAGACTCAGAGCCGGAAAAAAAGAAGTAAATGTACTAACAGGGTATTTTTTGTAACCATTATGTATGCAGACACATCAGACCAAACCTCCCTGTCTCTGTAACCTAATGTAATTCCTCCAAAGGATAAAACTACTGCAACATTTCTTTCTAAAAAATTTTCAGTAGGATTGACCACATGTTTTTTTTTCCTTTTATAACAATATCAGTGACAATAAATAGAAATTGTTTATTATTTCTATTGCCTTGCAAAAGAGATATAAATGAGACGCTTTGAGCTCATCTTTACCTAAAAGATAATTGAGATGCGGAATTTTACAGCGGAATCTGATGACTGTAATTGATAGCTACCGAGATCCACACCACTGTTTATTTCAGCAAAATCTTTGATATATGAAATATCTGAATTTATTCAATAATAGTTTGTCTATTTTCTTGTGCAAACAAGCATTTCTAAGTCTCATGGTTGCTACGTAAGGCAAATCCGGTAAAATATGAAAAAGGGGTCCGCTTAAAATGCTGTGGCTGAGTCTGCTATCTCATTCAGAGACCCCTAGTGGCGAACTACTTCTAATTTTGGATGTGAAGCATCTTACGTGGGGATCGTGTGCCTTGCCCTGCGGCGTGTACAGTGTGTACGTATCTCTCCACTGCGCGTGTGTGTCCCCAGCCCCTCTCCTCTCCCACATTCTCCCTCTCTCACCTCTCGACAACCACGCACGGGAGTGTCTGCCAACCTACGCTCGCTCTTCCTGTTTTCTATAGGCATTCCTCTCCACGGCGTTTACATCCAACGTTTCTAGAGTTAGGTAACTAGGTAACCAGGAACTAGAAACGTTAGTTTACACAGTTTACACTCTGATAGCACATACGCGCCCACTCCCTCTCTCTCTCTTTTCGTATGCTTCCCCTCTTTTGTCTCGCAACACTGAGGCGCACTGGCACCGTCTGCTTGCGAGTTTCTCGATTGCGACAATTGCTCGCGCTGCACAACCGTTGACTGGTCACCCCGTATATATGGGCACTGAATCTCTTGACCTCTAACGGTGGGAGGGGGGATTTCTGTCCTACGTAGTTAAGTATTAAAAATTCGCAGCGTTCGCAGTAACTAAAAGTGGACTGCAGATCTCTGTGTCCAATCAGAGGATTCTGTCTTTTACTGCCCATTGCAGCGATTGACATGTTCCAGTAGGAAACATCGGTACTATCAGCGTCAAAGGAAACCCGTACAGCGGCAAGCCTTCGCGATGGTGTAGTGCGTGCCGTCCAGCCATCACCGCGGACAGACACGAACATATGCGCAGAGCTGCGGAACAGCATGCGCGCGCTTGTCAACGGTGGCAACTGAGCGGCACTGTCGCGAAGGCTTGACGCTGTTTGGGTTTCATTTGACGCCGATAGTACATCACTGCGTGCTTACCGTTTCCCTAGGTTTCTCTCCTGGGCAACGCAACGAAGAGCGTCAGCGTCAATACCACCATCAGTGTAAGAGCTAGCGCCCGCTGCTTCGCATCCACACGTGGTTCCCATGGTGTATATTGTATATGCCATCTCTTAGTGTATATTTTGCAATTTCAAATTCGTGATAAAAATACGTCAGCGAAGCCGTAGTGGAAGCCGGCATAGAACTCTTTCGTGTTAAAAGAAAAGGAACCAAGAAAAGATACAACTGAATACAGGAAATGGCATAGTCAACCAAAAGGCCGCCGGATTCTGACGAACACGCTTTGGAAATGCCCCGCCGTGTTGGTCTAGTGGCTAAGGTACCTGGCTGCTGACACAAAGGTCGCGGGTTCAATTCCCGGCTTCCGCACCTGCATTTCCAATGGAGGCGGAATTGTTGTAGGCCCGTGTGCTCAGATTTGAGTGCACGGAAAGAACCCCACGTGGTCGAAATTTCCGGATCCCTGCACTACGGCTTGTCTCATAATCCTATGGTGGTTTTGGGATGTTGAACCCCACATAACAACACTTAAGATTTTCCGCAGAGTCCGACAATATTCGCTAAAGACACTGTGATGCTGGCTGTATTTGAAGAGTGAAAGCGGTGCTACGAGCCAATTCTTATGTCTCTGCACGCCCTTATTTCTTATGCTACGGCAACCATGCAGAACTATGTGTCTTTCAAAATAGTTATTGAATAAATTATTAAAACGTTATTATCATAATCGCAGCTTTCAAAAAGTAATTTCATTTCACTTTGCTTTCCACCCAGTAACGAGGAACTGCTCTACACGCTAGGCTGGTGGTTCGCACAGCAGTACGCTGTGATAACGTCGCCTGACGGTGGCCTGGCTTCGTACGGAAGTGCAGCTGTGGCCCAGGCAAACCAACCTATCGACTGCTATGCTATCACCGAAAGCCGATTTCACCGGAAGCTCTTCTATGAAACGACGCAGGCATCGTTCGGCCCCACTGGCTTGCATCAAGCAGCGCAGTTTCTCGCACACATACGAAAGAACACAATCGACATGGTCAGGTAATGGATTTCACGTAAATTTCCTCCTATCTTCAGAGATAAGTAATTTTGCCAATATTGCTGCATTTCTGGTCAAGCAGAGCACACACACGTCCCTGATTTATTATTACTACTACTCACTTTTCATATTATTGCTAGGGAATTCCTAAATCTGGTCATCCTACTTCGCGAAGACACCTCACTCTTACATTCACTGCATTGTCAAAGAAAGAGGGTGGATTCAAAATTTGCGGTTTCTTTGGTTCACGTGAACCCAAGCACGCTTGTATTATATACAACATGATAAAATTAAAAAAATACGCATGTCCATCAGCCTGATTTACTATTGCATCAATGCCTATCGCGCAGGTCGCTTCCCTGGCTCGATCAGGATGCCCGTAACGAAGCGACCCTCATATTGCGGAGCACACATCTGGAGCCTTGGCGGTCCGAATTCGGCTTCAAAGCTGCAGCTTTGCTGTCTGCGGCGCCCGCCTCAGCAAAAACTAGGTCATCAAAGGATTTCTCACACGGGCCTCATTATCTTTCCAGCAGATTCGCATCCCACAGTACAAATAATAAAAAATCAAACAGGTGAGGCACGCGTGCCAATCATTATATTGTGTCACTACTTATGAAAAATGCACCATCAGTACTGTAATTTTAAGAGGCCTAACAACACTTCTTACCCGCCATGGTGGTCAAGTGGCTAATGCACTCGGCTGCTGACCAGCTAGTCGCGAGATCAAATCCCAGCCATGGCGGCCACATTTTCAATGGGGGCGAAAATGCTTTAGGCGCGTGCGCTTAGGTGTAGGAGGACGTTAAAGAATACTAGATGGCCATCAATTCAGGAGCCCTTCACTACAGCGTCTCTCATAATCACATGGTGGATTTAGGACGTTAAACCCCAAAAATAATTATTATAGAGCGCTTCTTGGGCATGGTCAGAAAACGCTGCCGATTGGCAGTTGAGGCTCCCTAGAACACGTGAGCCGAATGTTCTAGTGCAGCATGCGGCCTGGAATTCAAGATAAATTCTGAAAATATGAAAAAATGCTCTATTTTTATCAACAAATTATGAAAGGAGCACAAAAATCACTCGTTGCAGCCGTACTACTGGCCATTGTCTGATTTGAGCACGGCGCCCTCTGTCGGTATAGGGATCGCCGTCGGAGGCCACGACTTGTTCACGTATATGCCTTCGATCGCACTGGAATGCCACGTATTCGAATAAAAAAAACGAGAGAAAAAGTGCTCAGAATCACGAGGTGCGCGTGACGTGTTTGCGTTCACCGTTCAATCCCTCCATGCGTATCTTCCAGCGTTTTCGTGGGAAAGAAAAAAGAGTGCGCAGTTGCAGCGTGCGACAAATCTTTATAACTCCGCTTGTATAAGACGGATTCGATAAATTTTCATGATGGCGAATTCGTAAGCCAACAAGCTTTACTGAATTCATTCCATGGCTACGTAAAAAAGTGTTGCAGGGCCCCTAGAAAACATGTTTCCTCATCACTGAAGTGGGTTTGTTGCCCTCAGTTAGATAATTAGGACCAATTTTAAAAATCGGAGCTAGGTAGCAGGACCATTAATGGTCGCAACTATGAGAGCACTAAAAGTCTCTCCCTGAAAGCAATTTTTTTGTAAAAGAATGTAGAACGCTTCCATTATCGGGAAAATCGGGCCAGACTAATGTTGGCGTGTAATCTTGCCGGACCTGCAGCTTTGTTTTTTTTTTCTTTCTTCATGCCTTCATTTTTTTCAATACTCTGCAATGCTTTCTTCTAACTTTTTCCTTCCTTTACGCCAACAGCTCGATCTTCACCCATCTGCTTAGTAGTTCGACGCTTCCGTTGCTACAGGCAACAACGACGAGCATGTGCAAGACAAATAAACATATCGAATAACCACAGCATGCAAACGTGGCAACGTAAAATGAATAGAGTGTCCTCAATTGAAAATCAGATTCGCATATGAGAAACAGTTTATGAACGACAAGCCCACAATCGAGAAGAACGCATCAGTTAATAAAAAATGGCGCACACAAATACGCATGTGATGTTGCAACAGCCTCCTGCTGTGCAGCAATTTAGCAGTTATATAGAACTCAATAAGCACCTTGATTTTTCACAGTGATGTGTTATTGCACTCATAACGTCGTAGAGCGCCTGACGCATTCAAGATGGAGCACGGCAGAGAATTATACTGGATCGCAGAGAAAGACAAAATACATAACAAACAGAGAATGTCTGATCAGTGAGTAGCATGGCGTTCGGGTGCTGGAGTCCGGAAGTTGCGGACGGTGATGGCGTAGTCATCGTCAGGTGGCTGACCAACCGGTTACGGATTGAAAAGTTGCGGGAGTCATGAAAGGAGTTAGTGACCCACCGCTCGGTACACAATAGCAGTCACTTCCTAAAGGCTCGTCTGCACCAGGCTACGTCATTCAGAAATAGCTTGGTTTCATGAACATTTGCTTTAAAAGCAGATGAAAACGGGAAAGCCACCGCTATACTGGCTAAAAGGAAGAAATATATCGTTCCTGTGGGGCTCAAATCTTTAGAGCAGAAGCCGCTTACCTGCGGCTCCTGGTGCGACGTCAGAAACCTTACCCTTCCCTCCTTTACTTCCTATATAAAAGGCCTGATTTATTGATATGTGGGGTTTAACGTCCCGAAACCCCCATATGATTATGAGAGACGCCGTAGTGGAGGGCACCGGAAATTTCAACCACCTGGGGTTCTTTAACGTCCACCCAAATCTGAGCACAAGGGCGTACAGCATTTCCGTCTTCATCGGAAATGCAGCCGCTGGAGCCGGAATGCAATCCCGTGACCTGCGGGTCAGCAGCCGAGTACCTTAGCCGCTAGACCACCGCGGCGGGGCTACATGAAAGTCTACAGGGCGGTTTTCACCTCATATGCCGTTTTAGCTTGCGACACATTTGTTTGTAAATAGAAACCTTGAGGATGCTCGTGAGATCCATCTTGATTTTTTTGCTATATTGTCATTACAATTAGCTGAATAATTTTGCTCTTTGCCGGCAAAAAAAACCTACAACAACCCCTCCTCTCACCTCGATTGGCCTTGTGGCCTGCGCCATTATGGCTGCATGTGACGTGGCCCTCCCCTTCAAAAGGTAACCGACCCTTGCTCTGGAGCATAAAAACCAGAATAAGTATTTAGAGGCGACTCACAAGCGAATTTCGGTTTAGAGTCAACTGACAGTAAAATTTGTTTAAAGTAGAATGTTAAAAGGAGCGCAAACATTGGCGCAGCTAAGAAGTCATTTCGAGAAACTTTTGACTACTGAAAGTGTAGTGAGTGGATGCAGTGTAAAACTCAGTACTGCTGAGTGACTGCATTTTTATTTGCACTATCGTTACGCTATGTTGACAGCCGTTTTGTTTAAGTGAAGTTTTATTGCTACTGCTACAACTAACGTCGAATATAACTCAGTTATGGACATGAAGCTTCTTTGTTGCTTGCATTTATTTTGAAAACTTGTGGACTGTAAAAGGAGTACTGAAACTGAAAATAGGGAACACCCGCACCACAATGACAGTTGCAACGACTGCCTTCAAAGTTTTTAGCTTTGATAGCGTGCATATTCATCAATTGTGCTCTACAGCTGATTCATAGCGTTGTAGTTGTAAAGCTCTAGTCGCAAACGTCTTTTTAACTCATATAAAGCACAAGGACTATTTCGCTCAGTTCTGCGGCTTCATAAGCTAAAGCAGGAAGCTGTCAGCCTTTTTTGTTATAGCGCTACAATTATTTCCTATGGCATTCACTGCTTTGCCCTTGCGAAGAAATTGTGGCTTTTTTCTAGTTAAAACTATTCGCAATTGAAAGGCAAACAAGCACACATGTCGACAACACGTTTCACGTGCGCAATAATTCTATAGTATAGACTATTGTGCTTCTCTAAATAAAAGCTCGTCTTACAAAGGCCGCGGCATGCTTAAGGCTCAAGAGATGTCTATGTTAATTGCGAATAAACTTAAATTCGTGGTATACAAAATACTAGTCGTATTGGTTTTTGTTTGTTTGTTTGTTTGTTTGTTTGTTTGTTTGTTTGTTTGGTCGTCTGCTTGTAGCGTTAACACGATCAAAACCTTCGTTCAGGAGAGCAACAAACTTTCGGAGTGACGCCCATGCGCAAGAACACAAATTGGAAGGCTCGAGCAGTACGTGGAGCGAGGGAACCGGTTATCTGGCTTTTCCACTGCGCACTCCGTCCGAAGACCTGCAGTTGGGAGAACAGGCCAATGACACGCGTATCTTGAGCACGGACCGTCAGCCGGGCGATTCGTCTTTTTCGACAGCTGTCGTGGGCTGGATCGAGACGACCAGGCACTACAAGGAGATCACCCCGAACTGGCCTCTCGACGACTCGCTTCTCCACCGCCACTTGTCTACGGCGCTGTTGGCGCAATACGACTACTGGTGGAACTCATTGTTTCTCCATATGGGCGCCTTCGCCGAGCCACTCTTCTACCCGGACGCCGACATGTCGGCCAGCTATGGAGGCCTGGGTGTCTTGGTCGCGAGGCACCTTTTCAAGGCCTTGGACTTCAAGGTTTGCGCAGCAAAAAAGACGTCGCGCGTAACGAAATACTTTAAAAAGCTTACCAAGTAACCTTCGACAATAGCGAGGTTGACATCTCCCGCTCGTTCCCTGATTATTTAAACAGGCACTGACAACTTTTTTTCGAAGGCGAGCTTGCTTTGCCATACAAACTTTTAGTATACATAGACGAGTCTGAGCAAGTGTGACGCTCAGCAAATGTTCATAAGATATAGCAATTCAATATCAAAGTGAATTTTCCCGAGGTGCACTAACCGACATCGACACTAACTTGACGTCGAGGTACAGTACTAATTCTGGCGACTTCAATTAGCAGCCTGGCTAGATGTGATGACGTCAAGCACCAAAACGCACAAAAAAATGGAACATTGAGCGCCATCCTCTCGATCGTCTGCTCGCGCCGTGTGTTCATTGTTATCCAGCTTACCTGTGAAGCGAGGAAGGGGAGACTGGAATGGTGTACGTGCACGTGAATACAAGATATACACTTATCCGAAGAAAGGATACGTTCGTGATCAGGATGCATTACGAAAATTTACGCAAGCAGATACGGCCGCTAGTGGCACTGCTCATTCCATGTCGTGACGTCAAGGTACAGTAGGAACTTAACTGAGCTTTTGAAAGCTTGTTGCAAAGAATTTTTCAGAGCGCACTCATGCTTACCGGTACATTTTTATACGCTCTTGGGTGCTCGACTTAGCATTTGACGCAAAAAAATATCATTGAAAGTTTTTGTGCAAGTACCCCTTCATATTGCTGGCAAAAAGTCTGTCCCAAACGCATACGCAGTCGCATTTGTCCCACCATTCTATTAAGAGTAGGGCTACAGTCACGCAGGCCTTAGCAGCAGATCAATGTGGCTTAAGGCCTCTCTTCTTGCATTCCATGAACTGTTCACCTCCAATCTCCCGGTCAACCAGAAACCAAAGGGCAGGCCATTCAGAGTTGCACGTCATACCTTCATCATCATTTGTGCATTCATTGTGACGCATGTTCTCTTTTGTGACGGTGGAAGGAATCGCGATGAAACTTTGCTTCTCCTCACTTTATTGGGCAACCCTGCGCATGTTCGTACAGATAATGCTATAGAGTTGCGAGTTTTTCTCCTAGGATTATGGTCGCAGATTTGAAGACGATAGTGTTTCTTGGGAACCTTCGACAAAAAAAATGGTCTGTCTGTCTGTACATTTGTCTGTTTGTCCACTCTTAAAGGCCAACTCTGGCGATTTTTTTATTATGTCAAGATAATGGATGTTTTATGTTCCTTTGACACTTTTCTTACGCGCCCAATAACTGAAATGCTCAAAACATGCAAGAATAATCTTTAATTACCGAAAAATCGCAATACCGAAACCGAAACCTAACTAGGTGCATTTCTATGTGTCACGTAAATATTTACCTGACACTGTCGGAACGAGCCTGATTGCACATAATGCCCGCCAGATGGCATTACCTGTCCAGGTTAACCGCTGCGGTCGACTAAAACACGTTGTTATGGTGAACATATGACGAATCGTGTGTGGCTCACAACGCAACACCACTTGGCACCTATTGCGCGCCCAACAACACCGAAAAGGAAATTGCACGCTCAGCCGAGGAAGCGGTGGCCAAATTCACACAAGTCATAGCAGAAAAGCAGACGCTGCAGTGGCACATCAGTTCGTCACTTCCACCAGACAAAACTCAACGTCACACACACAATGTTGCCATTAATTTTGGCGAACGAGGTGAGCGTCCCGAGGCCAGCTATAAAATTCACTTGAAAAAATCTGCGAAACTGTCAAGCCTGCAATTTCGCATGAATGGCGCAAATGTACAAAATAACGTGCCAAGTGATTTTCATAGCGATCCACTGACTTCGAAAAATCACCGTAGTTGCCGTTAACCATACCCCAAACGCACCTAACGATACTCTAAACGGCCGACCCCATATGCAGCGCCCACCAATATTGCTCAAGATTCAGTGCTCATACTTGTCAATTAAAAAGCAACTAATGGGCATATTTGAGGCACCATAACAACACGTCAATATTCTATATGTGTTTTTTTTACTAGAAAAGGCATACATAAGTGTTTCTAAATACCGTAGCGTTTATCACGCTGCGATTACAATGCAATGTTTGCACAAAAAGGCGAGTGTTTCCAACACTTTGCTAAGGTGGTGCGGTGGTGGCACCTTAGCGTTGGTGCTAAGGCGACGTGTTGGTGGTGGTCCCCTTGCGTTGTACACCTTATCACCGAGACGGGTGCGCACGCCGCGCGCTGTGTTTTCCAAGATATCTGCCAGATAGCGTCTCACGTGTGACGTGACTTAATGCGCTCGTTCACCTCCACTGTACGCTCCAGGCACTCTAAGGCCGCGTTTACACTAAGCATTCCGGCCGCCGAAAGTGCTCCGAATCTGGTTCGGCGGCGGCGAGATCCGCCGAAAGGTTCCTCTCCGCGCCGATCGCTCTCGGGCCTATTTTGCGAACGACGCTGCGTTTCGACGGCAGGGGAATTTTGGTCGCTGTAGAAAGCGGATGTTTCAGTGTGAACTAGGCATAACGCAGTGCCTCTAGAATACCATTCACCGATTTTCTTGCGCAGAACATCAAATAAACGTTTCGTTCACTCTCTCCAGACGCAAGGCTATCGCCTTTCGACGACATTTGCAGTGTAACATGCACATTCTGGGCCAACTTTTTTACACTCCCGTTTTATGGTGGACATTGAGCTTTTCTTGGGTACAACCTTTAGTATATTATCAATACCATTGTAGCGTCACCAGGGTGAATCTTGATTCAGAATGAATAGAAAAGTTACAGACTTGTTCACAAAAAAAAAAAACGTGGAGGACGCTATCGAGCTTCAGCCACAAGAGTAGAACAATATAGCGTAAATCAGGACCCGTGCTCAACGCTTTTCCCCATGGCGCAAGAAAATGTAACACTGGCCGTTCTATACTGTCCTGTACTGTATACTGGGTTCGCAGTTGCTTAGGGCTCACTACGCCAGAGTTCCTTCTTTCGGGTATTGAGGAAGTACCAAATACTGATTCGTAAAGTGCCACGCGCAGTTTATGCAGCTTAAAACCACCTAATGCCTTCGCAATTCACTTGTTCTGACGTCTGATGTGATTGTAGGATTGTCCTATGCAATTTGACATGAGCTTATGAGTCTGATTTCAATACATTACATTCATATGACATATTTTTTTTTTGATGTTGTATGAAGCAGCCCCGTGACTGGAACATTTGTTTGCATGCATACGGTCTAGGTTCGATTCTCGCTTCAAAGCGGAAGCCTTTAAATCAATTTTTGCGTCTTTTTCTATTTTTCAGCCATTGACAAGGTCGATATATTTCGCTCAAAACCAACGACAATGACGCCGATGGCTGAAGGAGGTTTTTAACGCATTTGCATTAAACCCTTGATATTGCTGTAGAGAAAACGATGAGCCGGTGTTTTCGTCACGGGGCCCACCGTCCACATTTTCTTTATTGAAACACTCTGCCCCTCATCCTAATTATCATAGTCACTCGTCCTCGTCCACACAATATTTAAGATCCTACGTGCTCCACAAATGACGCATGTTGACGAAGAACACTTAAACACACCCAGGTTCTTGTAACACAATACTAGTCAGCAGTTCCAAGTTGGTCTATACGAAACAATTCAGGCTTTATCCTGCACCGGCTCTTCCAGCAGTGTTTCCGACGCTTGTTCCAAATGCGTGCCTTTGAACTTGCTCCCCTTGATGGACTTGCGCTGTAGATGAGCAGTTTTCGTTCGCATAAAAATCGGTGATGCTTACTTTTCCACGAAAGTCTGCAGGGGCTATTTCCGAGATATCTCGATTTCTTGGTCTTGTCTGCTGTCACCGTTGAACAATCGAATTTTTTCGTTTTGCTTTTTCTAAGCTGTCTCACTTGTGGGTTTGACGTTGTGCGGGTGTTTTGCCTCTTAGGTAGAAGTAGCTGCTTCATCTGCATTCCCGTCAACCTTGATGTTGGCAGCTTGCTCGAGGAGCAGAGGCTTGATCAGTAGAAATGGCTTGATCCTGTGTTTTCGTGATATTCCTTCTGCTTCTTTTAGCTCTAGTATCTGGCCTTGATTTTCCTCCTTTGGGCACTTTTACGCTGGCCGATGAAGACTTTTTAACGTCCGAGTCGGCCAGCTTTTGCTTAGACGCATCCGTAACCTCTCGTAGGTGAACATTTCGACATACAAAGCCTTCCCTCTTTGCAACCATGAGAATGCCTCCCACCTCAAATACTGAAGTTGTTGTAGACGTCTTGTCGATAGTTTCATAGGTATTGCACGCTGACGACACTTATAAAAGTGTGGTCCTACTCTTTTTATTTATCGGTTATTTCTGCGGGCTTCTTTGATGGCCGTTACTTCAGTCAAGGTGCTAGTCGGTTGGCATCTACAACGCTCAAGAATATGTCCAGAGGCTGACTCGTCTGGCATTTGTGTGGCAAGATTGCTGTCCAACAGGCTATGGCTGGATGGCCATGACGCAGATGCAGAGAGTGCCTTTTTTTGTGCTTCCATTTCAATCCGTTGACTTATTGATGTCAAATGAGACTGTCGAGCATTTAAGGTTTCCGCGATCTTGTATTCTGCTGTCACCCCTACTAGAACGATCTTGTGCTCGTAAACGTCAGCTTTCTCCATCTCTGCCTCCAAATTATTGATGTCTTTTGTACTGCCTACTTCTTTGTCAATTCGTCTGAGTTCATCATACTGCTCGGTCAAAACTCGGTGAATGCTTCGTAACTCAGAGATTGGTGGGCGATTCCATTTCCGAAGACGTTCGATGTCTACGATGACCTGCGGGATGACCTTGCGTACTTGATTCCGCCTTTCGTAGAGGGGCTTCATGATCTGGTTCAGTGCCGGAAACGTGAGAAGTCACTGGCCGGCCGTGTCACTAGGCAAAGTTGAAGTCAACTGACACCCATCACAAAAGGTTCGCACAATGAATATCCGGCAGTAGTTGGGCAGTCATTGTTCATTATCTTGCGTATATTGGGCCGTCGACGTTAAGGGCGACTCAGGACAAAGCCAAAGTAGAAGTGAGGGCTCCCATCCCGCGAGCCTCCAGACGATGCCTGCACTGACGGGGCTGCACCGTCAAGATTACGTCGTCGACCTCGATAGGCTGCCTTGACTTGCTAATATCGCACCGTCGTCGTGAAGGGCGAGTCAGAACAGAGCTGTAGTAGACTTCAGTACTTCCGTCGCGTGAACGTGTAGACGATGCCTGCACTCACGTCAGTCCATAAGTGTTCCTAGTGGTCTTATTTCCAGCCTGGCTAACCTCTCTGTCCTTCCTCATTTATTCCTCCTCCTTAGTTCCAGCCAGAGTCGTGCTCCCGGGTTTCGGCGGTCGTTAAGCCTCGTTCACAAGCTTGACGTAATGGCGGCGTCCCGAAATTCTCCAGGCTGCATACGTGGACGTCCTCGTCTCTTGTGTCGTTCTCTGAAGATTTTGAAGTTTATTATTGGATTACCAGCTAGCCCGATTCCACACTTTACCTCAGTGCGGACGAGAAGTCGTGAAATCCGCTCTGTCTCGCCTCTGAAGGCCCTTTCTCCGGATTGTTAAGGCACCAACTTGTAGAGAAAAGGACAAGCCGCCACCCCCATCGAGAAGCCCACTGTCAACCTCTTCTTTATGACAATTATGATGATCCTTGTTACTCTGGCGCACACCCGCAAAAGGGGATTGGCTAAGAACCGGGCGGCAGGATCTCAAGTAAAGGTCTTTTGGTTTTTCGAGCACAAAGTAATTTTGGACTTATAGGAACAATCTGCCCCTAATCCTAATTATGATAGTCGCTCGTCATCGTCTGCATAATACATAACTATTGCTACAAAAGACACCACTGCGCCGATAAGAATGCAACATCTAGTTTGAATTCATAGCTTTTCTTTCAACATTCAATGCCTCACGGTGCTTCAGAAATACCTGGTTTTGAGCACTTGTCTTAGTACAAGAATAGTAAACTGCAATACAATGTTGTATCATGAAACATACGATCCTCTAATTGTTGACGCTTTCAGTTAAACACCATTCCGCCATCCTGCTCTGTCGTTGACTGCCGCATACTGTTCTAAGATACCGTGCTCACGAACGTGGATGTGCGGGATATGGCGTGAAGCAACGTAGGAAGTACTCGACTCTGTCGATGTGGTATGAGGCCATTGAGACCCTGCTCCTTGTCGGAGGACCACGTTTCTCGTCTCGCGTTTGTTCGTACTTCATCTTCTTCGACTGGTGGTCTGCCAGCGCTCGCGATAGAATTAACACGGATACAGCTAGCGAAGTGAACAACACCACGTACCTTCGGCGACCACTTTGTGTGGCAGCACAGCTAAAGCTACGTGGGCGGAGCTCATGCACATGTGGTACTTCGCCAAGTAGTCCAATATCGTGCGGTTAAGGTTTCGGTTTCGCAAGCGCATCCAACGCGTACTTTTTCGCACGACCATCATACAATGAATCGTGCGAATCGTGCGTGATCGCAAATAAAACATTAGTTGCAAGTTAGCGCTGTGTGTGTGTGAATCTCTCCTTTGTGTGTGTCCTTGTCGTGGTGCGCTATACCAGTGAAAATGATGAATCCCAACCAACTAGCCCGGCAACGTGCCTTAGCATTAATTAGGGAGAAAGTAAATAAAATGTGCATTGTTGAAGAGAAAGCACATGAAACTTCTTTGAAGCGTTGAGATTTGTTTGAGAAAGAAAAGAAAGATATGACGGAGCATGTACTGGGCGATTGGAACAAAGCAAAGCCAAGAAAACATTTCCTATATTGTAGTGCATACTTGTTCAGCATGATTGTTTTTCTTGTTTTTTTTTAGAGACGGAAGAACCTTCGGGCGACGCTCTCGTTATTTATCGGGGCCGGGAAAAGGTGAAATAGCACCTGAAAACCAGAAACCTAGAAACAGAAAACAACGAGAAACCTGTACGGTTGATGCTTTCTTATAAAAATGCAATCCTAAATATATTATTTACATATTTTTTTATTTTTCATTAAGCTACGTCTACAAAGATTAGCGTTCGTGGACTTCAGGCAGATGCTTAGTAAAAAAGGGCGTGTCTGGGCTTCTTCGTTTTGGCTGTGCTGCCACAGAAAGTTGCCGCTGAGTATAGTCTGGTTTTTTCATGTCATAAATGGTGTGCGGAGTGTTAACTTCACAATAAATTTTTGATGGCAAACTAGCGAGTCCGGTGATATAAAAAAATGCCGGCGATGCAGATGACGATTACTGTTGATTAACAGAAATCTACTCGTGCTGTTTGAGTAGGTGGTAAGCATTTTTTTTCTTTCTGCTTCGTTTCTTCGTAGCGTGGCTCCCGCGTCGACGCCCAGCGCCATCGTCGCGAGTGGATGTCAACGGATAGCCGCGCGTCGTACCAGCGAAAGATCGCGTGCACGGCAGGCAACGACGAGGTTCTGGCTCACGTCGCCGCGCTGGAGATCGCGTATGCCGCTTTCTTCGGTTCGAAGGCAAAGACAGGTGGCGCCAAGGAAGGCCAGCCCAAGGGCCAGCATTTTCCCGGGCAAAAGGAGGCCTTCTCTCCCGAGGTGGTCTTTTTCCTCGTCTACTGCCACGCCTTGTGCGGTGATCCGCTGGGTTGCGGAGACGTGCTGAAGCACGTGGCACGCTTCCGTCGTGCGTTTCAGTGCCCCGACAACTTGACTACGACTGCAACGTCTGGGTGCACCTTTTTCGGAAGCTGACGGTGTGTAGCTGCGCGCAGGTTCTCACCGAAAGGACCACAAGGCGCTTCTTGGGCCGTAATATTCGCATTATGCTGCGATAGCCCCACAATTGCATGATACGATCGTACGTTTAGATTATACTATTTGTTAGATTGCATTCTTGGTTAAATGGCGCAGGATGAACGCCTGTACTGCAGTGTTCCATTCGTTCTCGTAGTTGCCGCATTCGTCAACACTGAAACTGAGTAGGAAAGTACCGTCATCTTTATTATGAGATGCAGTGTGCGAGCCGTCATCCCTGCGGAGCATGAAACACAATTCAGCACAATTTTTGCAATACAATTTCACAATTGACAATTAAAGCAATACGTATTTTTTTTACCTTGCGCATCGGTTCAAAAAAGGCTGGAGCGTTGTAAGTCATTTTGACGCAACAGCACTGCTGTTTTCTATACACAGTGAGTCATATTACTTTGCTATATAGATTACTCTGCAATGTTACATTTGGTATCGTTCAATATTTGGGCAAAACAAGTTTTCTACGACCATATATACGTGCCAGTAATCATCGTCGATTTAGGAGGTGACACAAGTATACAAATTGTGCGCCTAAATTTTACCAAACTCGAACTCTTACACTCGTTCCTAGTGTACAATCTTGTGTATTCCTTGTAGTAGTCTTTCGAAATTCATGGACAAAGCAAGGTTTTTGTTCGCCTTGTGAAGTGATCTTCAGACGATTATTGCATGAAAAGCTCTGTTTGACACCACGTGAACAAAATCCTATATGAATTCTTGCACATGATCAGCATAGTAAAATCTACAGACACCATGCAGGATGAAGAAAACGCAATATATGAGCCGTGTGTCTGCATGGTTTCTGTCGCGTTGATGAGTCGTTCTGAAGGAATAATTTAACGCCTATTCTGTGCGTCATTTTCGCAACCTTGTGTTCGTCAAAATCTTTCAAGTCAGAGCAACATGAATTATGCACTGGAATAACCATAAACGAAACCTACTGGAGTATTACAGCTTGTACAGAGTTGTCGTACAACAAAAACGTACTGCACACCACGGTACTGTGCAGTGGTTACGATGTTTGGTTGCTCACCCGGAAGTTGCTGGTTCGACCTCAGCCGTTGTGGTCGTGCTTCAACGGGGGCGAGCTGTCAGAGGCTCGTGCTCTGTGCGATGCAAGTGCACGTTGAGGCGGTGGTCAAATTTTCGGGAGGACTGCACTACGTCGTTCCTCATAATCATATCAAGGTTTGGATACGTTAATCATCGAACATTTTGCAGCGAAAGCTGTTATGAGATTCAAACAGGGGTCGTTTGTGGCGCCGTAGCTGTCCCCCACCGCTGTCATCAGTGTCCATAACCACTATCGCACAAAATAGGAAAAGAACTCATAAAAACACTACGTGCACAGCGGGACTCGAGCCCGGGTCTCTGCGTGCCAGCCCAGTATTACTGCAGAGCTACGCCAGTGCTTGGAAACTCCGTTGCAAACTTTTTTTTAGGTAGGCTTGATGTCGGGAAAGGAATCGCGTTGGTAGGTGTAATAAAGCGTTTTAGAACAGCATAGGAACAACCAGGCGTCGCACTATGGGAATCACGCAACGAGTGGCGTTGTCCAATGCTGTAACGCATTACAAAAGCTTCTTCTAGATCGCCTACTAACCATGGCCCATACCCAATGCAAGCATATTTCTTCATGGTCGTCATCCACAGCATAAAACATTTGCGCGAAATTCCTAGCAAGTTAGCAGTGAATACCACGCTTCTTGGAAGAATGACGAAGGCTGGCATAGTGAATGCAGGCCTACTAAACAACAGTTATGACAGTTTATGGTGTAGTCGGTACCCATCAGGTGTACTTGTAGCAGTTACCCAATGTGGGCACGGCGGCAGCGTCAGTATGCCACCTAACAATTCGTTTCAATTCTTTATCCACACGCTCCTCATTCTGCTGCTTCGAACAGTGATGCTCACTCCTGTAATAATTCCCAAGAGGGATTGGCAGTATTATGTAAATTAACAAAATAAAAATAAAATAAAGGGTGATAGGCCGCTTTTCAAGCTTTTGATGTGACTGTACTGTGCGTTCCGCGCAGGCCTGGTGGTTTTTATGAAAGATGTATTCATAACGTTTTAAATAAACACTGCCGGCTTGTTAACGCCGTGGTCAAGGGCTGCGCTAATCAACAACCAGCACCCGGTGACGCAAGTTATCGAAATAGTTCTCCCATCGGAAAAATGTGCTCCATCAAGAGCACTTTGTAGGATATACTACCTTAAATCTGAGTACGCTTGAGCTTCGCCTTCAAGAGAAGATCTCGATAGTGTATTCACGACTCGTGCTCATCACCGCTTGAACTGCTAGCCTATTTCGGTTCTGGGTGGATGCTTCTACCTTGCGGCAAGGAAACGAGTGACTGCGCGCAAAACATGGGCCATTGAAAGTATAATTGAATGCCTAACGCAAGCACAGTTAAGTGACCGCTATGCCTAACTTATTTCTTTGGCGAATCCGTGAAGGGTCCATGACGTGTACGCAGGGCAACTCACGAATCTACGCAGCTGTTCCCTTCCTTGGTGGCTCTGTTGCTGATGATCAATCGATATGTGCGAGATATTTAGAATGGTTGGGTCTTCATAACACCCAATAATTGCCCAACTCATCTTTTGACGTCTGGCACAGTTCTATATACGTTTCTGCCACGCAATATTGGTCGCGTCAAACCCACTACCTTCACTACATGAGATCCACATGCTGGTTTCTTTTTGAAAGCACTTTCAACAAATGTTGCGACTCTGGCTTAAAGCACTTGCTTGCCATATAAACGGGCTGGTTTTGATTCTCAGCTTGAACCAGGAGATGTTCACTACTTATCTTATATGCATTTTTTACGGCCATGGACAAGATGGTAAATTTTTCGCTCATAACGAACGATTCCCATGCCCATGGCGACTCCACAATTTCTTCGAAACCAGCTCTTTGACGCTATCGTGTCAATATCCCAGGCCCACCCTCTAACTTTTGATTTTTGTATATTTCCACAACACCTCTGATTAGGTAGCTGCTTGGAACGGAAAATATTTTGGTGGAAAGACACCTCTGTGAACAAATGCTAGAGCTAGGTCCGTGGTTCTGTTTATTGCAGTAAGTTTGTCAGCGAAATTGTAAACACTGAAAGACGCTTTAACTTATTCAAAAGAAGAGAACATCTAAAGAAGAGGGTGCTCTTTCGCGTTTTCCACCCTTGACGCACATGATGTTTACAACACTGTAGACAAATTCCACCAGACGTACGTCACGAAAATGCGGTGGCACTGTCTTGGTAGGCAAAATGCACTCTGCCTGCCGCAGTTTCTTCTGGGTTTTCAGTGCTGCATGTGGTGTTCTCAATCAAGCAACGAGAAAAAAAAACGGTATGCCGACGAGCTGCATCGTGGTTGGATGCGAGTCGCATCTCACAACTTGGATTTTTCGTTCGCGCATATCGCAGCCCTCAGAGCTTAAGGCGGAAGTTAGGTGCGTACGTCGCTATAATTTTTCCCATAATATTGATGTTGACCCACGTGTGTTTACAAACATGGAATGGGTCTATATATGACGAGGGCATGTTCGTCGGAAACATCCATATTTCGCGGATGAATATGCAAGTGCTACAAAAAAAGCTATGCCGATCCCTTATTCGCCACTGGTCCACTGAAAATGAGAAAGGAAACACATAAGTGAAAAAAAAAAACATTCAAGATTTTTGCACAGACGTAACCGTAACTGAGATCGACTTTATACAACCAACGTGATTTACCCAGTGAAATATACTGGTGCGGCTTCTCTAAGCTTTGCAATTGTCCGCAGTGGTTGTGAACCACAGATAACAGATAGGTAGGTAAAAATATTTAGGCCTAGCAGAATATTTGCCTCATTTTATAGGAGCCAGAAAGTGTTAGGGAGCCTACATGGCGCTGCCTAGAAAGTGGGACGCTGCACCGCCATATTGTGGGCGTCCTGGACAGGCCGGAGTTGATGAAATCAGTCGTGCCTCAACGCAATGAATAACACGCTTACTCTGCGAATCCGTAATTCGTGTGGGGCGGTAAAAAGGCACTCTGCCAGAGCTAGTGCTTAACGTCGCTGACCCCATCGCTAATGGGATGCTGAAAGGAGACCTCCATTTATCTGAGCAATAGCTTTTCAATTTACACCAAAAACTGCACACCGCTAGGCGAAACTAGAAATCGTTCGCCACGTGAAACGCTAAACGTCTTCATTGGCTGCTACATTAGTGGCATCGCTCTTTACGTGGCACGGAAGCCCAAAATATGAAAAGAAAAGAATCGGCAGATCCCACGTACCTGGGAATCAATTTTATGTGAAGCACGCGGAGGAAAGGTGACAGTGTTGCATTTTTTTTTGAGCGACACCCCATGAAATGACGCTAAATATACGTACAAATTCTGCACGCCTAAACTTATGTTGAAGTAGTCGAGAGTTCGACGGAATGCCGTCTGGTCAGGTAAAGGCATTGTTGAATAAAACAGGTCACTGACCAATGTCAAACAAAACAATGACGTTTCGGGACCCGTACGGATCCCTTGTTCACAATCTTGTCCATACTTGTGGCGGATGCTCACGTAGTCGAGAGTTCGACGGAATGCCGTCTGGTCAGGTAAAGGCATTGTTGAATAAAACATGTCACTGACCAATGTCAAACAAAACAATGACGTTTCGGGACCCGTACGGATCTGAGTACGCTTGAGCTTCGCCTTCAAGAGAAGATCTCGATACTGTAATCACGACTCGTGCTCATCACCGCTTGAACTGCTAGCCTATTTTGGTTCTGGGTGGATGCTTCTACCTTGCGGCAAGGAAACGAGTGACTGCATGCGCGCGTAATATTTCTGCGCCACATTTCTGCGCACAATCTAGATTGTGAACAAGGGATCTGTACGGGTCCCGAAACGTCATTGTTTTGTTTGACATTGGTCAGGGACCTGTTTTATTCAACAAACATAAGTTGAAGAGTTGCAGATGTTTATACAACCAGTTTACCACTTAGACAACGAGGTCAGCTGGAAATGTATTTGAGCAACACCAGAAGCTGATATGAAGCGCTGATGCTCGCGAAGATGCTGGCCCTTGACACTGCTACTTAAAACAACTTCAGCACATGGCACCTCACCACAATTGACGTTAACCCGACGTGACGGCTGTATGAAAGGAGTACATATGAAACGTTTATAAAATTGGGTAGGCAGCACTGCAACCACTATTGACGTTTCACGAAGATTAGCGTCTATTTGCAAAGTATTTCCGAGACCTCGCGTAGCTATGATGTAGCACGCTTGACTGCCACGCAGAATGCCTGGGTTCGAATCGTGCTGGAACCCAGAAATGTATTATTTGCATTCGTTTTGTGGTCAACGCTGCCTATGTCCGCTTTTTCTTAACACTGACATTTATTCTATGCCTTTGTTGGCTCGACGCTACCGATGTCGGGTATTCCTTAACGCTCACGCGTTAAAATTGCCCATTTGTGCTTTAGTCGTTCCTGGGTAGATACTAAGTGTCAATCACCTGTGGCACATACCCACTTACCAGTGGCACATACCCACCCGTGAGTATGTGCCAATGTCTGACGGGAAGTGTTTGACGACGTACGCGACGGGATTGTGACATTATTCATGTCTTCATCAGCGTGTCCTATTTGTCAAACTATCTAACCTCCCATGCTGATTTTGGTTCATGCCATGTTAAGGGGGTGACCACGAGAGCACCCCAACGTAAGTGGCTAGATAGATAGATACGCTCAATGTCACCGAAGTTCGCTAAGAAATGCCACATTTTAAAATTGAAAGACGCTTTGTGAAAACAAAGTGTATGCGGCTAAGGTCTGCGCTCACTGAAATGGTGTAGGCCGGAAAGGAACACGATGCGCGCATACCACTCCTTGACACGCTTTCCAAAAGAAGCTACGCAAACAAAGAGCGAGCGTTGTGTAGTCCAACGCGAGGCGCCAAGGACGTGGCCGGCGTCTGTTGGCGCGTCCCGGTGGCCACCTAGGGAGTCTTCATGTGAACGCCGCTGAAAACGGAGGCGACGCGCACCTGAAACAACTACAAACGGAGGCGGCGCGCATCTGAAGCCGCTAAAAATGGAGGCGGCTTAGCAAACACCGCTCATGCAGCGCTTTCTTTTAGTGGAGGCCACCTCAACAGCGCTACACACTGATGGAGAGTGGGATAGAAAAAGGGAAGTTTACTGCATATACTCGTATAGCACTTCAGGCTAGTACAACTGTCTCATGCAGCAAAATCACTTCTGTGGCACCTTGGTTGCACTACGGTGGCACGTACAAACAAGACAACATAGACACGATGCAACTTACAGCGCTGCAATACTCTCACAGATCACAAATCACTGAAGGAAACAAATTAAGTGCGCGCGTGCCGCTCCTCTAGTGCTGCCGTGCCACCTCTTGGGATGCCCGCTGGATGGCGGTACTTCTATATGCTGAATATTCGATGAGAAGATGTGAGGTCGCGGTAGTTGGAGTGTTCGCTAAAAGGACGGAAGAATGAACGGATGGACAAACAGGCATACGCATGGACGAACGCATGGATGGATGGATGGACGGGTGGACGTATGAATGGACGGACGCAGGGATGGACTCACGGATGAACGCACAGATGGACGGACGCACGCACAAACGGACGCATATATGGACGCACGGACGGTTGCACAGACAGGCGCACGGACGGACGGAATCAAGAATGAATGGACGGACGGACGCTTTGCCCAACTCATCATCATGTACTCCATAGATATGCTGTGATTTTTTTTTTCATTTTCCCCGATTATTCGGTCGTGCATAAGATGACAATTTTTCACTCGCAACCAATGACACCAACGCCGACGCCAGAATTTGAGCGAAACAAGCTCCTTAAAGCTTGACGACAGTTATAGCGCGAGAACAAAACGACGACACAGAGACAAGAAAAACACGAGAGACACGAAAGACATGAGCGCCTTCTTGTCTCTGTGTCGTCATTTTGTTCTCGCGCTATAACTATCGTCATGCCATACCAACTAGCCCAAGCTGCCACACTTTCTTAAAGCTGGCACGTTAAAATCGCGCTGAAGCCAAGCGTTTGCAACAAACCGGTCTAAGGGAACAACGTCTTAAAATACCGTTCGTGTAGGCTATCGTTGGTGTAGGCTATCCATCGCTTCTGCGTGTTCTTGCAGCCGTCGCAGTCTTTCCCGGGCTATTCTATAGTACTTTCTCGTTGTACATATTCAGGGTATCCGGCCTCACCAGCGTCCCTTCTCAGCTATTTGCTGAGCTTAGTGCCTTCTACATTTTTAGAAGACGAGTGCTATACCACTGTGCTATTCCATTTCTGCGCCACATATCCCTTAAGATAATCGTTTGCTACGATCTATTCATAAAAGTTTTCTAAACAGCTTTGCAGTTAAAAGAAAATAGCATATACGAAGGACATAACAGCCCTGCTATTTACGATGTTGGAGCAACGGTTTAGTTTGGATAAGGGCCACTTGACTGTCAAGACAATAAAAAAGTGCTTTTCGCAACCTGGATGATGTAACGATTGTGATAGAATAAAATTGCAACGTCTCACGAAAAACGACAGGCACCGCATTACTTGCAGCGCACCGCTGAAGCACAACAAGAAAGAACGCTCGAAAAGAGCACACAGGGGTACAGAGCACATGATTGAGCTAATAACTGTCGGACTCCTTTCACCTGTGTGTTTGAGCAGCCCGCTTCAAGTGTGCTCAAACAGATAAACAAATATCAAACTTGTGCCTGGCACTCTTTTTTTCCCTATCCCCATCACAAGTGGGTAGAGAAGGGGACCAACTTCTCGTGCGCGTCTCAAGGCCAGTATTCAGATGGAAAGAAAATGTAGGAGCATTGAGTGATGACAAAACCGGTCAAGCTCCTCCAAAAACTAGGTAACGTCAACGGCAAATAGTGTATATAAGTAGCTTTTTGCTCTAATGCCAGCGCGGCATGAAAAAATAGTTACGGGTTGTTGCATCATTTCATGCAGCCCGCTGCGGAGTAAGGGTCGCTGGTTCGAATACCCGGACGGGTGCCTCGGGGTGCTTCTCTTCAGATTTATTTTGTGCGCCTTCTTTATAGGTATACACAGTTATACATATTGGGGACACGACAACGACGGCAAAAATTGCCTATTACTAACAATAGGCTAATCAGTTAATTCAAAGAGTAGATGCTTTTTCATGGAGTTTGTTATGCAAAAAGGGAAAAGCTACTTCAGGTGGTTGAAAAATCCATTATAGTGACTCGCCTCTTACTTAATAATATTACGAGGCAGTGGGCATGACCCCACCGTCGTAGACTAATCGAAGAAGAAGAAGCGGACAGAGCGCGCGAAAGGCAGAAGAGCAAACGGTCTTGGGTGGTGGTCGGCTCTAGCCGTTGAAGCTTGCTCTCGGGGTGTGGCCAAGAATTAAGTAGCTGTTGTTGGTTAATTGATCTACCATCGTTTCTTATACTGCAATAGTTGTTTGATCTGTTTTTTTTGTGCAGTTCAGACAAGACAAGATGCCCTTATCTTCGCCAGGGCCAGGGACTTTTCTTTGGTCTGCTTCTACGGATCCAAAGGAGGTGCCAGTGGATCTTTTTCTGAACAACGGAATATCATCGGTTCCAGTGGCTCTAGTCCCGAACAATGACGGCATCATTAGGATAAAAACCCGAAGATCATTCAGGCGGAATTACGGTCAGTGACGGCCCAATACCAGTGCATAACGAAGGTCCGCCAGTTCGGCAGAGGAGGCATACTGTGCTTTTCGCCAGACCAGTCCTGTGTCCTAGATCTGCTAAAGTGCTCAACGTTTGCATACCAGCCGGTGAGCGCGTTCATACCTTCTCATTTAGCATGTACCCGAGGTCTAGTGCGTGGCGTCGATGCCAACATGCCACCCTCCGAAGTACTAGAGCTGTTTTCGCCAGCAGGTGCTATTTCAGTCTATCGGTGTGGACGGGTGGTGGATAACAACAAAATACCAACTGAGTCTGTAATTGTGACCTTTGCGGGATCAGTCCGACCATCAGAAATTAAGGCTTGGCCTTTAATTTACAGAGTAGAGCCGCTCTCTCCTCGTCCACTCCAATGCATAAAGTGCTGGCGTTATGGTCACACAATGAAAGGTTGTAGGTCAGCGGTCAGGTGTAAGGTATGCGGGGAAGGTCACAATTCTAGCGACTGTCTGAGTGATAAAGAAAAGTGTTGCCTATGTAGCGAAGCTCATGCGGCCGATAGCTCTAGTTGTTCGGCAAAGGTACGCGAACTGCAAATTCTAGAGATAGTAGAACGAAGATGGTGTTCACGGAAGGAAGCAGCACTTGAAATACAAGCACGAACACAAGGCTACGCCGGTGTTACAGCTAGTAATATGCCAACAATGGAAGCTCTCTCTGTCCCTATTGCGGAAGCGATTGAGAAGGCAGTGGAGAAGGCAATGGAGCGCATCGCTGGGAATATTTGTGAGTCCTTGGCCCAGATTCTATCGAACCAGATGGCTCAAATGTTGGGTACAGCGGAAAACAACCACAGTGCACCACGTAACATTAGTGACTCCTCGGAGTTTGCAAAGGAGTATGACTCTGCTACGCCACATAAGGCTACGGAAGCCCTTCACATTCGTGACTCCCCTAAAATTTCAAAGAAGTATGGCTCCGACACGCCACAGCAACCTATGGTAGCTGCAGATTCAGTAGAGGAAGGTAGCGTATCTCAATGCGAGCTTACCAAGAAAGTGGAGGACTCAAACGAAATGGAGATGGATCCCCGATCGCTAAAGCGCTCGAGATCCCCTTTATACAAAAAAGGCATCGCACCTGTCGATTCAAAAACCAAAAAGTACCAGAAGAACACCCTGTCTAATGCTGATTTTCTTAAAGAAAATATTCTAAACAAGGCCATCGCTGAGGCTATTTTAGAGCAAAAATAGGGTCACTTGAAATTCTTCATTGGAATTGCCGATCAACTCACTCTGCAGCAACTGATCTAATATATTTGGCATCGAAATTTTATCCAGATATTATTGCACTGCAAGAAACTTGGCTTTCAATGCATCAGTCTTTTCAATTAAATAGATTCAGATCTTTCCCTCTAGACCGTCCATCGAAAGGTGGAGGTTTGGCATTTTTTATTAATAATAGAATAAGTCTCAAAGCAAAAATTGCGTATAAGCTCATGTCACCTGACAGTGAAATTCTCGCCTTAGAAATAACCTTACCAGGCTGCATGCCTTTTTTGGTGGTGAATGCATACTTTCCTAAAGGTGTAATAGATACTCGATGTTTCGACGCTGCAGTGACTTCTAGTTATCAAAATAAAATTCTAATCGGCGATTTCAATTCTCATCATACGTGCTGGGGTTTCCGAACTGATCAATGCGGTAAGAGATTGTGGGAGTGGACAGCGGATAATAACTTGTGTTGCCTGAATTCAAGAACACCCACTTACATTAGTGATAGGTCTCGTTCAGCCTTAGATTTAAGCTTTGTGAGTTCATCACTCACTAGTTTGTCGTGGAGTGCGTGTGATTGTGCAACTAACAGTGATCATTTGCCAATATTATTCGAGATTGCTTGCCACGTTATAATGTCAGGCTCTCAGACTCGAGTGTTTATTAATTACACCAAATTTAGGAAAGATTTAGAATCTGCTTTGGCAACTCATTCTGAAGAGCGAGAAGATACAAAAGCCATGAGACTAAGTGCACTGATCAAAATAACATATAAAAATGCAGAATTCGTTGTGGAATCCGCAAAGAGCACAACCCACAGTCCGTGGTGGAAGTCGGACTGTGCCCGGGATTTCCGACGAAGAAAGGCATCTTGGAAAAAACTTATGTACAACCAGCGCCCTCAAAAGTGGTCTGGTTACAAGTATCACGCTGCAATTTTCAAACGCACGGTCCCTTTATCTAAGGAACAATATGATAGAAAACATTATGATCACCTTTCAAAAGCTTCTAACAAAAAGGCGCTGTTCAGGTTCATGAGATCACGTAAAATGATGCCATCTCAAAATAATATAGGGTTTGAGATTATGTCCTTGGAAGAAACAAAGAAATCCTTAGAAACCATGGCTAAAGGCCTGGAGTGTAGATTTACATCAACTAAGCCTTACGATCCACAAAAACTAGCGTCAACGATTGAAGTTACTGAAGTTACAGAGGAAGAGTTAGCACAAGTGATACAAGGTTTGCCCTCGTCAGCTCCTGGTCCGGACGGAATCACAACTGCTATGATAAAAATATTATTCAAATTATCACCATGTGACCTACTAAACACTGTAAATTATTCGTTAAAATATGCCTGGATTCCGTATGAGTGGAAATTAGCTAAAATAGTGCCGATACAAAAAAGACAAGGATTCGGATATGTCATAGAAAACATTCGACCCATTTCTCTTACATCTAATATGGTGAAGCTCATCGAAAGAGTGCTCAATAAAAGAGTTATAATCTGGATGGAGGAAAATTCGATATTAAATCCAAATCAAATTGGCTTCAGAACAGATTGTTCAATCTGGTGTGCACACGCAGATTTAGAAAGCCGCATTCAGCTTGCTCGCAAAAAAAGACAACATGCGGCACTAGCGACATTGGATATTGCTAAGGCATACGATAGTGTAGAACATTCAGTATTATTAGACATATTAGAGAGCCACAATCTCCCAAAATATATATTGGTGTGGGTGAGGGAATGTTTGAGAGGAAGGGAGTTCTATTGCTTTAAGGATGGTTGCGCATCGTCAAAGTGCAAACAAACACGTGGTGTCCCCCAAGGCGCTGTATTATCGCCAGTTCTATTTAACATCTTAATGAGCACTATACCGCATTGCCAGGACGTGAAGGTGTTTGTATATGCTGACGATATTGCATTTTTCACGGCACATAGTGACATACATTCTTTATATCAAACGCTACAGAGATATGTCAATATGCTGGAGAGATGGCTAGATGCAGTCTGCATGACCTTAAATGTAAATAAGAGTGCAGTATTCATATTCCCGTTATCCGATCCCATCTCAATTTCAATATGTTATAAACAAGAGCCCATTCCACAGGTGGAATCTCTTAAATATTTGGGAGTAACTTATAATGCCAACCTAAACTGGACTCCTCACATAGAAAGCATGGCATCTAAAGCACAACGCGCCTTAGGAATTCTTCGTAGACTGAGCAGCCGCCGATATGGTCTACGCAGAAGCACAATGGTGATGATCTATAAAATGTATATGCGACCAATCCTAGAATTCGGGTGCGTATTGTTCTCAGGTGGCCCTGCCTATAAAATAAAGCCTCTGGTTATGCTGGAACGAGAAGCCTTGAGATTGTGTCTAGGACTTCCGAGGTTTGTAAGAAACAATGTTTTGTATCAGGAAGCACGATTACCTACATTGCCTTGCCGTTTTCGTATCCTAACGGTTCAGACGTTTCTGAAATTTTATAGCTATGCGCCAAGACGATCTGAGTATGATTTTATAAATGACCCAGACAGCTTTTTTCTTGCCCATTGGCCACGCTTTCGAACACCTCATATTGCTTTTGTCCAGAAACAACTAGATCGGTTAAATGTAAAAATTCGAGATGTGATTGCTGCGCAGGATACAAATCAAATTCTTAAGATTGAATTCGATGACATTTTTCCCTCTAAGGCCAAATTACAATCCTATAGGGTCTTAAATGGCCGACTGCAGGATTATCTTGCACATGCGGAAACGAATAACATTAGAGCCACAGATGCTTCAGTATTGAATGAAAAGACAGGTGTAGGTATATACTCACATTCGCTTGACTGGTCTTTTTCATTAATATTACCAGATTTCACCCCAGTTTTTGAAGCTGAGCTGTTGGCAATAGTTCTAGCGCTGCGAAAGCTACCTTTGAATGCCGCTAATGCGATCATAATAACGTATTCCCTGTCAGTATGTACGTCGATTACGGCGTCAACAAAATCGATGGCCTTAAAGACGCTCCTTATGCTAGTTCCTCCTCAGCTGCAGCTACTGAAATTAGTATGGGTACCCGGTCATTGCGGCTTAGAAGTAAATGAAATCGCCGACTCTCTAGCACGAGCAGCATTGGAAGGGCCAGTACTATCAGTCCTTCCGGAAGTGGCCACTATAACGGCGACAAGATACAGAAAGCTTGCGCTCAGTGCAGACGCTATGGAAGCAATATTGTCAACACCAGAATTTACTCACTTAAGATTTCCATGGAAAAGGCATTGGTGTTCTACAAAACAGTTGGAAACCATAATAACCAGATTTCGATGTCGTGTCCCCCCGTTAAATTTCCATTCACATAGGGCTGGTCTGGCGATATCACCACTATGTAACTTTTGTTCAGAATTGGAAACAATAGAGCACTATTTTTTATCATGTCGCCGATACAAATTGCTTAGGAAAACATTCTTGGCCCTCCCATTTGCTAGCCTGGGGTTGAATTTCACTATAGAAAACATACTTTCCTTCGGTGCTTACGATCTGGGCTTCAGCCACGAGAACGTTTTCTACGCAGTTTGCAAGTACCTGAATGAAAGTAAAAGAATTAGGCTTTTAATTGCGTGATTATTAATCATGGAAAAAAGATAATTCCAACGAACACAAGAGCATTGTTTAACTATCCTGATTCTTATTCAAGGTAATGAATAGTTGTCTTATCTGCACGAGTGACAAGCAACTATTGCACTCCATTCATTCTGACTAGGGTGTCTTTACTTTTTTCATTCTTTTTTCTGGTGGGTGGTTTCGATATTTAAAAAAAACTTACTTAATTAAGTCATCGATTCTTGGCCAATCCCCCTGAGTGGGTACGAGCGATGTCTGTGGATTCATCATCATCATCATCATCAGCGCGAAAGGCTGGCAGTCCTGGTGATTCTCACCTACTTGTAAATATTGGTAATATATTCATTTATTTCTTCCGTGTGCTTGTAATCCCCGTAACAAATTGGTGGAGGTGCTGGGTTACAAAGCGCCATACAACGGAGCTCCACAGTGGTTGTCAAATTGGAGTTTCCGTGATGGAATACAAGACTGATTCCAAGGCCACCTCTCCATCAGCCTCGGCAGCGCCTGCACCATCCACGGCAACACCTCAACCGGCCCCACCCCCCACCCACGTACGTGCTGACACAACCGAAGCATCCAGAAACGTTCTGTTGTACGTACGATGCTGATGTCGACGACTGGATAGCCGACTACGAACGTACCAGTGCGCTCAACCGGTATGACACGACTCTCATACTGGCCAACGTGCTGTTTTACCTGAAAGGCACGGCCAAAGTCTGGTACGAGAATCATGAGGAGGAGATCGGCAGTTGGGACACCTTCAAGAAGAAGCTTCGCGACTTATTTGGGAAGCCCATCGGTCGACTGGCGGCTGCGGAGAAGGAGTTGTCTATACGTGTTCAGACGTCCACAGAGCCGTATATTTCCTACATACAGGACGTGCTGCCTCTATATCGTAAACTCGACAACGACATGTCGGAGTCTGATAAGGTTGGCCACGTCCTCAAGGGGATAGCGGAAAATGCGTTCAACCTGCTAATGTGCTGGAACTGTGTGACCATCTAGGAAATTATTCAGGAATGCCGGCGTTTTGAAGTGGCTAAAATCAGGAGCATTTCAAGATTATTCACTCGGCTGCCGAACACCGCTGCAACGTCCTCCTGCGAAGATGGGTTGACCTCTCGTCGGCAGTCTTCACCGGCGTCTGAAATCACGCGAATCGTCTGGCGGGAAATCGAAGCAATTACAGCTGCTCTTCCCGCCAATGGCCACGTCGATTTGCAAGTGCTTAGGTTTGCTTGGTAAAGTCGATTGTGCGGGAAGAACTCAGCAATTTGGACTTCGATGTGTGCGCGGTTGCTTAGTCTCAACCCAATAGCTTCCGTTCAAACTCGCCGCCTCGTCCCTGGGTACCGAGTGCCGCAGCTTCGGCGTGATCGACGGAAATGTTCACGGCATCTGGTAGCTTCCACACTGATTATGAGTAAAATGAACGACTACCTTGTATGTGAAAAAGAGGCAGTGTACGCCAAATTTCAGAGCACGTGGTCAAGTTGAAAAACAAATTAGAATTATGACATCGCACTGATATTCAAGACCTCAAATCTGGCTGCCGCCCGAGGAAGGAGGGCTATACGGTGGGGATAGTCTCCGTAAGACCCAGCGAGAACAAAATATTGTCACGGGGTCGTGACGTGGCTGAAGACAGGAGACTTCGTGTTAGGATTTAACTGTTTATTTGGGCGAACCTGTGCCCGGTAAACTGAAAGTCCAATTACAGCAGCAGTCTTGCACAGATAGCAGTCTCGGACTGATAGCGGCGAACGGAGCGTCGGCCTTCGATCAACAACTGACAAGCGGCGAAGCGCGTCGGCATTTATACCCTTGCCGTCGAATGTTCTAGCGCTATCGCTGGCGGCGGCGTGCGTTCCAGAACAATCTGTACCATTCGCACAGTGGGCGTGATCTTATCGAAATGATCTACTACAGTCCGGAACCCTCTAGAAAACTATAGGCGCGGTTTGCGCTGAGAATCGTGTGGTGTTTTGGGACGATAACAAAAACTTGGGAAATGGGACGTGGCATTGCCCCCCTCTGAAAAAGGCATCGTCTCGATGCTTTAACTAAAGATGAAGGTACAATAATAATGCAAGAAAGTACAATGAATAAATTACGATACAACAATAATACAAAAAAAACACTGGTTCAGTTTGTTAACGCGCATGAAACGGCTTGAGGCGCGCGACATGGACGACTTCAGGTCGCGATCGGCGTCGTTGAGAGTTCGTAATGCCGTCGGGGACAACCTCGTAATCAAGTGGGCCGAGACGTCGAACCACCCTGTACGGTCCGAAGTACCGTCGCAGAAGCTTTTCACTTAGTCCACGTCGGCGTATCGGCGTCCACACCCAAACACGTTCACCGGGCTGGTATTCCACAAAGCGTCGTCGAAGGTTGTAGCGGTAACTGTCGGTCGTCTGTTGATTCTTGATACGGAGCCGCGCAAGTTGTCGGGCTTCTTCGGCGCGATGAAGGTACTCGCTCACATCGACGTTTTCTTCGTCGGTGACGTTGGGTAACATGGCATCGAGCGTCGTTGCCGGGCTCCTTCCGTAGACCAATTTGTATGGAGATATCTGCGTCGTCTCCTGCACCGCCGTGTTGTATGCGAAGGTCACATACGGAAGAATGGCATCCCACGTCTTGTGTTCGACATCGACGTACATTGACAGCATGTCGGTGATCGTCTTGTTAAGCCGCTCGGTGAGGCCGTTGGTCTGTGGGTGGTACGCTGTCGTCCGGCGGTGGTTTGTTTGGCTGTATGCCAAGATCGCTTGAGTTAAGTCGGCAGTGAATGCCGTTCCTCTGTCGGTGATAAGGACCTCCGGGGCGCCGTGACGTAGGACGATATTTTCGACGAAGAACTTAGCTACCTCGGATGCACTGCCTTTTGGCAGGGCTTTTGTCTCGGCGTAGCGGGTGAGGTAGTCGGTAGCTACCACGATCCACTTTTTTCCGAAAGCCGACGTCGGGAACGGCCCCAGTAGGTCCATACCAATCTGCTGGAAAGGTCGGCAAGGTGGATAAATTGGCTGCAGAAGTCCCGCTGGCCTTGTCGGCGGTGTCTTGCGTCGCTGACAGTCCCGGCATGTCCTCACATAACGAGTGACGTCGGTGGTAAGACGCGGCCAGTAGTACCTTTCTTGTATCCTCGCGAGCGTGCGAGAAACACCGAGGTGCCCTGCCGTCGGATCGTCGTGAAGGGCTTGCAGGAGTTCTGGTCGCAGAGCTGAAGGCACCACAAGGAGATACTTAGCCCGAAGCGGTGAAAAATTTTTCTTTTGTAGAAGACCGTTTCGTAGAAAAAACGACGCAAGTGCGCGCTTGAATACCTTCGGGACTTCGGCGGTCCTGCCTTCGAGGTATTCTATTAGGGCCTTAAGTTCCGGGTCGGCCCGCTGTCGTTCAGCGAAGTCGTCGGTACTTATCGTTCCCAAGAAGTAGTCGTCATCCGGGTCGTCGGGTAGCGGTTGGTCGACAGGCGCACGAGAGAGACAGTCGGCGTCGGAGTGTTTTTTGCCGGACTTGTAAATGACAGTAATGTCATATTCTTGAAGTCTCAGGCTCCATCGTGCGAGGCGACCTGAAGGGTCCTTCAAAGTGGCTAGCCAACACAAGGCGTGGTGGTCGCTTACAACTTTGAAGGGCCTGCCGTAAAGGTATGGGCGAAATTTCGACGTAGCCCAGATGATGGCGAGGCACTCCTTTTCTGTTGTGGAATAATTTGCTTCTGCTTTGGATAGCGATCGGCTGGCGTAACTAATAACCCTTTCCAGTCCGTCGGCCCTCTGCACAAGAACGGCGCCAAGACCTACGCTGCTTGCGTCAGTATGTATTTCTGTCTCGGCGAATTCGTCGAAATGGGCAAGTAACGGAGGCGTCTGGAGGCGATGTTTAAGCTCCTGGAAAGCGTGTTCCTGTGGCGTTTCCCACTTGAACTCCACGTCGGCCTTCGTAAGGTTAGTGAGAGGATCGGCGATGCGGGCGAAGTTTTTCACGAACCGCCTATAATAGGCGCACAGGCCCAGAAATCGGCGCACGGCTTTCTTGTCAGTGGGCGGCGGGAATTCGGCGATGGCGGCTGTTTTCCGTGGATCAGGACGAACTCCAGACTTGCTGATAACGTGCCCCAGAAACAAGAGCTCTTCATACGCAAATCTGCACTTTTCTGGCTTCAGTGTAAGTCCGGAAGTCTTGATGGCTTGAAGTACAGCTTCAAGGCGCCGAAGATGCTCGTCGAAACTCGAGGAAAACACGACGACGTCGTCCAAGTACACAAGGCAAGTCTGCCACTTCAATCCTGCCAGTACTGTATCCATAACGCGTTGAAAAGTTGCAGGCGCTGAGCAAAGGCCGAAGGGCATCACCTTAAACTCGAAGAGGCCGTCCGGTGTTATAAACGCCGTCTTTTCTCGGTCTCTTTCGTCGACTTCGATTTGCCAATAGCCAGTCTTGAGGTCCATTGACGAAAAGTACTTGGCGTTATGGAGCCGATCAAGTGCGTCGTCTATTCGTGGGAGAGGATACACGTCCTTTCTTGTGATTTTGTTCAGGCGGCGATAATCGACGCAGAAACGTAGGGTCCCATCCTTTTTCTTCACTAACACCACGGGGGATGCCCATGGGCTCTTGGACGGCTGGATAATGTCATCCCGCAGCATTTCATCAACTTGTCTCTTCATGGCCTCACGTTCTCGCGTCGAAACCCTGTACGGACTCTGACGGAGTGGTCTGGCATTTTCTTCGGTTATGATGCGATTTTTCGTGATTGGGGTCTGCCGAATTTTCGATGACGACGAAAAGCAATCTTCGTATTGCAGAAGCAGGGCCTTGAGCTGCTCTTGCTTATCGTTCGGAAGTCTGGGATTGACGTCGAAAGCTATGGGAGGGGCTTGGTTCCTCTGAGCAGGTTCCGCAGAATCGGCGAGGGCGAAAGCACTGGTGGCTTCGACAATTTCTTCGATGTATGCGACCGTTGTTCCTTTGTTCACATGTTTATACTCATTGCTGAAATTTGTGAGCATAACTGTTGCTTTGCCTCCCCGCAACTCTGCAATTCCTCTTGCGACGCAAATATTTCGGGTGACCAACAGATGCTGATTGCCTTCAACGACGCCTTCGAAGTCAGGTGATTCAGGAGCGCCGACTGAAATAATGACGCTTGAGCGAGGCGGAATGGTGACTTGTTCTTCCAGCATATTCAAGGCATGGTGTCCAGACGGCGTGCGCGGCGGTAGTGCTTCTTCTGTGGATAACGTTATCGACTTTGTTTTTAGGTTGATGACAGCACCATGGAGGCATAAGAAGTCCATGCCAAGGATGACATCTCTCGAGCAACGCTGTAGGACTACGAAGTCTGTTGGATAAATACGGCCGTTAATGGTGACTCTCGCTGTGCAGATTCCTGCAGGCGTTACGAGATGACCTCCGGCTGTGCGGATTTCAGGGCCTTTCCAAGCTGTCCTAACTTTCCTTAACTTCGTGGCGAACGACCCACTGATGACAGAATAGTCGGCTCCAGTATCGACGAGAGCGGTCACACTGTGGCCGTCGATAAAAACGTCGAGGTCGCTAGTTCGCCGTCTCGCATTACAGTTAGGGCGTGGCGTCGGGTCACGGCTGCGTCGGCTTGTTCCGCTGCTTGCATGTTTCGTCGTCAGGCCACCTTCGGTAAGTGAGCTTTCGCCATCAGGGCTTTGCCTGGTTGGCCTTGTGTTCGGAAAGCTCCGTCGCGGCGTCGTCGTCGTCGGAGGATCTTCGGTAGTTCGTCGCACAGCAACCGCACCTCCACCGGTTGCTGCCCTTAGTTTCCCGGATACGGGCTAGGAGACCGGCCCCGCATTGGGCCAGAGTACTGTCGGTGGTGCGGTGACGTGCGGCGGCTGGGCGACGGCGAACGCAAAGGGCTTCGTGGTGTCCACCGAGATCCTGTCAGGTAGTCGGCGATGTCACGTGGTCGTTCTCCTGGCTGTGGGCGCGGTGCATTGACGGCGAAGCCACGCAATCCCATCTGTCGGTACTGGCAACGGCGGTATGTGTGTCCGGCCTCGCCGCAGTGGTAGCAGAGCGGGCGATGGTCAGGGGTGCGCCAGACGTCAGTCTTCCTCGGTGCACTGCGCTGGGCCGCTGGCGAACGGTATGACGTCGGTGGGGGTGGTGGCGGCGGTGGCGTCTGTCGACGGAAGTGCGATGGGGCGGCGGTTTGGCGTGGACGGGGAGGAGCGTTGTGGCGCAGTGCAGCGGCGTAGCTCATAGCTTCCGGCTCGGGCAGCGGTGCGTGGGGAATTTGAAGCGATTGCCGAACTTCTTCTCGCACAATGTCGGCGATCGAATCCACTTGAGGTTGCGCCGAAGGCAACAGTTTTCGCAGCTCTTCCCGCACGATCGCTCGGATCGTTTCACGCAGGTTGTCGGAGTCACTGGCTTGAGCAGCAGCGCATTCTGGAGTCAGGCGACGATTATATTGTCTGGTGCGCATGTCCAGGGTTTTTTCGATGGTTGTCGCCTCGGATACAAATTCTTGGACGGTGTTCGGTGGATTCCTCATTAGTCCCGCGAAGAGCTCCTGTTTGACTCCTCGCATGAGGAAACGAACTTTCTTCTCCTCAGGCATGTCTGGGTCAGCGTGACGAAATAGGCGGGTCATCTCCTCTGTAAAAATTCCAACCTTTTCGTTTGGTAGCTGTACCCGGGTCTCTAGTAGAGCAGCGGCCCTCTCTTTGCGAGCGACGCTCGCGAACGTTTGAAGGAATGCGCCGCAGAAAACATCCCACGTTCGGAGCGTGGACTCCCGATTTTCGAACCAGGTCCTTGCGGTGTCTTCCAAATAGAAGAACACACGACGCAGCTTTTCTTCATGGTCCCAGTGGTTGAGGGCGGCCACACGGTCGTATGTCTCCAGCCAGGACTCCGGGTCTTCGAACGATGACCCATGGAAAATTGGTGGTTCCCTGGGTTGATGCATGACCATCGTGGGCTGGGACGCTGCGGTTGTCATTGTCGCTGCAGTCGCGGTCATGGCCTTCGTCTTCCGCGCCTTGTCTGGTAGAAGCCCGTACTCCGGTGGTAGCCCTTGCTGTCGGCGGCTTGTTCGCTGCTCCTGGTTGGTGTCGGTGTCTTCTCCGCGACGTGGGCTGGGTTCACGGCTTGACGGGGGCGTCCGGTACATGAACGAAGCAGCACCTCCACCAGATGTCACGGGGTCGTGACGTGGCCGAAGACAGGAGACTTCGTGTTAGGATTTAACTGTTTATTTGGGCGAACCTGTGCCCGGTAAACTGAAAGTCCAATTACAGCAGCAGTCTCGCACAGATAGCAGTCTCGGACTGATAGCGGCGAACGGAGCGTCGGCCTTCGATCAACAACTGACAAGCGGCGAAGCGCGTCGGCATTTATACCCTTGCCGTCGAATGTTCTAGCGCTATCGCTGGCGGCGGCGTGCGTTCCAGAACAATCTGTACCATTCGCACAGTGGGCGTGATCTTATCGAAATGATCTACTACAGTCCGGAACCCTCTAGAAAACTACAGGCGCGGTTTGCGCTGAGAATCGTGTGGTGTTTTGGGACGATAACAAAAACTTGGGAAATGGGACGTGGCAATATAAAGATTTGACTCTCTCTCTGAAGACTGCGCATCTGAAACCTGCAATTGTGAGATGGGGTCACATAATGTAATAAATTATTAATTCGATATTTCTTCATTCCGCAGTTTAGATTCCTACACGTCAACAAAAACATGTGTGTCATGCAGTTTCGGAAAACACCACCATTCACCGCTGACAGTAAATAAATCGGACTCTGGCTCTGAAAGTGTTGAAATTTGTTTTCGGTCTGATTATTGTGTTTCATGGCGATCAAAAGGCCCTGGTCACCAGTAAGTACCAAAAAGTATTGGCCTATTGACAATGGTGCGTGCATATCTTTCGGTGTGATGACCACTGATGGAGACACCGAATTTAAGTTTTCGGAAGTTGAGCACGCAACACAAATAATTTTTGCCATTCCTTTACAGCGCTGAAGGGCTTACACTTTTCCGTCTCGGGGAAAAAATGTTTTGTGGACATGCAAAGTCGTATACAAGGAGTTATGTGACATTTGCAACGTCACAAAATGAGCCGAAAACATATATCACTGCTGTGTTAATCTGTTTATTAGTGGTTGACATGATGGAATTGTACAGGATTCTCATGAACTCTCTTTCAACGCTGCACGTATTTCAAAACATGGCCACGTTTTGTACGTTTGACAGAAGTACATTGCGAAGGGTGAGGTTTATTAACAGGTTTAAGGCCTATGTGGCCCTGGCCAATATATCATCTTGAACCTTCAAAATTGTGGCTACAAAACTATTCTTGCACTTTTCCTTTCAAACACAGACTTTATGCACTGGGTATTATTATTTATTGCAATTGTAAACTTTCATTATAGTGGCCACTGCGTAACAAGCAGGGACGCCCTGTAAACCCAAAGCGCCCACTGCTACGCGATCACGTGGCTCTCTGTTGCCTCACAACGGTTGCATGCGCAACAGTGATCAGCGAGTTATCGCAGCGTTAAAGGAAATAAAACGCGACGTTCCATGGTGACCTCACAGCAGCCACACTGCAGTATCCTCGGTCAATTACTGCGCAACGGGCTTCTCTTCTTGACCGTGGCGTGCTGTCGGGTGTAGCGCCGGTGCGCGATCAGGGACGCGTAGTAGCACGCCATGTTGAAGGAGAGAGTGACAGCCAGCGCGTAGACGAGGCCGCGGGACAAGCCTTCGTTCTCGTACACGATGCAGTTGCCGCTTTCGCCACACGGCTGGTGCCACGACAGGCACGTCTGGTCCAATATGCCACCAAAGATCACTGGTGCTGGGATGGAACCTGTCGAAAGAAGAGATCGGTTTAGTAGACCGTTCTAGTTGTGTTCCAAGTCGCCAGACTGATGCATTATAGTTATGGCATGTAATTTGTAAGCCAGTAAAGACTAAGTGCATATAAATAAAAAAATTGGGACCACACTCCACTGACCTGTCGCGGATGTACATTTTTTCATTACGCGACATTGCATAACGCGCCCACGTTTCCGCAGTTGCTTCAGGTACCATGTGTGAACTGTTAGAAGTCTACTCAGTTTTTTTCTTTTGAACCAGTAAGTTTAATAAACTCGCATCAGTGTTGTATGTATTGAAATTAGCTTAGGCCACGATCTTCTTTTGCTCACACCTCACCCACCAGCATCGTGCCTTGAATAGTCGTAAAAACGGTTAAATTTAGGTTACTTTACAAAGCTTGTTTCCAAGGCTGCAGCATCCACAAAACAGTACTGGAAAAGGTAAAGGTTTACAGCATATGTAGAAAGCAGTCATCCTTTGACAAACACTACAATGACATGCGGAAAGATGAAATAGAGCCATCATATTCGCTTAGCCTTTTTTTTTCATGAAGCCCGCTTTTCGAACACAAATCATGCCTGCTTGCCATAGCTTTACAAGTTATCCGTTGTCAGTGCCGACAACAGGTTATTACTGTTGGAAATGATTGATGACAACTTGAATAGGAGGATATTCTGTTAAAGAAGGGGGGGTAAGCATGCAGACACATGCAGAAAACTGAAAACACGTTGACACTTTTATGAATGTTGTATAGCCAATTCACTTACTTTCACTAGCCGCTGTTCGTAGCTTGGAGTGTTAGGCTTGCTTAAAACTCTCTATGCGAAAAAAAAGTGCGCGGACGCGCTGACACGAAACCACACGTAGCACAAACGCGGGTGCGAAAAATTATAGACTACCTTCAGGAGAAATAAGTTAATGCAACGCTCCGTAATCCAGCCTGTCCGACAAACCACAAACGCGCTTGTCCGGCTTTATTGCGAACGTCTGTAGTCGATAAAGCTTTAGCCTTATTAGGGTCATACGTAAAGTTTGCTTCGGTTCAAGGACGAAGCACTGAATGCGAAACCTTCTCAATAAACAAATAACGACAAGCCGTTCACTCATCAAACCAACGTGGTCTCGGTGGCGAGCGACATGGCTATCCTGCGATCTGTGGCTTCAACGCGAGCTTTCAGATTAGAACACAAGCCGTACAACGCTATTACCGTTAGAAGCCGAGCTTTCGAGATAGGCGCAAGATCGAAGGTGACCACGCACTGCGAATGTCAAACTACGGATCTGGAGGTGCGCATCATCGCGGGTCGACCGGTTAATTTTAAATCGCACCTTTTGTAATCTTGCGCCAATGATGTGTGTGGGAGCGAACATGCATCTATTACGCAGAAGCATTTTGAAGATATGTGCACCACCATTGGCAAATGGTGAACATACCTATCTCACTGTTTGTATGCCGTCGGTTGTATGTGCTTGTGATCGAGGTCTTTGGCGCGAGGGGTCACAGTTTCCAATCACATGTCACATGATTCCAAAATATTTTCCTCATATACTGTTCTGTGTAGCTTTTGTAGAATTCTTCCCTTTCACCAAACGAACAATAAGTGTGACAGAAACAAATTGTAATGCTATACGAAGTAAAACTAGCAATCAACCTTGCATCCGGTCTCGGATAACTTTACAAGAATGCTGCAATCATGGAATACGGCTGCATTAGTAAGTGAAGCTGTTTCATGTCAGCACAAAGTAATCAGCGACAGCACAGAACGTACATAGGTATACGAGCCATCTACTAAACTGCCGAGATAGCAGCCACAACCACGCACGCCTTTTTGAACAAAGTTTGCAATCCCTTCTCGAGCGATTTGCACTACACACAGTTCCCGATAGCTCACAAATCCCTTTCGTTAACAGGTCTATGTAATTGATTCACAAAGCTGTCCTTTCTTTACCCTCTCTGGTCATTGGGCACGAGCTTTCGCACATAAACACAGTATGCCAGATATTCGTATTCACTGGGGCCTTTTAGGGGCGAAGCTTCTTAGGGCGTGGGCTGTGCGTCCCCTGTAGCCTGTATGTAGCCACCTCTAGTTTAGTTCTTGCAGTGTTCACTAGATGGCGGGATCGTCCCCTGTATGTAGCCACCTCTAGTTTAGTTCTTGCAGTGTTCACTAGATGGCGGTACCGTCTCCTGTATGTAGCCACCTCTCGTTTAGTTCTTCTAGTGTTTACTAGATGGTGGTACTTGTAGCTGATGATGAAAAGATGCAAGATGTTTTAAACTAGAAAGTGGTACTTGTAGTTGATGAAGGACGCGAGATCTTATAAAATAGGAATGATGTCACATATGGCGCGTGTCATTGGTTGAAGGCAATCGTTCGATTTAGTGCGGTGACGTACGCTAGGGGGAGCGATGTAATAAAATCGAGTGGGCAAAATGTACAGAGGATTCATGGTTTACCAGGTTTACCTCCGGAGCTTCGCCCACTCATCATCATTCACTTCGTGGTTATGGCGGAATTTTTTTTTATGCAAGTGCCTTGAGTGAGCATTTCCTCATTTATTCAGAACAGCACGCCAGTGACACCAGGATGATCATGCTCACTACAGGCTCTACAAACTCAGTACACAGTGCTAATACGCTTAGCAGTAGTACCAAAACAGGTAGTGTTGCATGCTTTGTTTTTTTTAAGCATTTTGCAATCCTTGCTAAATAGCTAAATTTCACATGACATGGCGCTGTGGTCCTCCAAAACGTTTTTCGTGATCCAGAAAGACTTATGTATTTATTTCAGCTATCTGCTGCAATGGAACGGCTATCGAGTTGGCAAGAGTTGAGGGGTTGCTGAAATGAAAATAAAAAGTAACAGTTAGGCTGCAAATCAGGTAAATCTTTAGCGCCATAGTTTAAAACAAATGTCATCAACGACGGAAGTCAAGGGCGACTAAATGATGCCTTTTTTGACGCCTTGTCACAGTTTTCCTTCTTTCACTCTGCGCTCTTCCTTGGTGTTCCACCAGTACTATGTACATTGCGTAGATCATGATCAGTCGAGTCGGCTAATCAACGCGCCAGAAGTTTTGGCCATCAGATCTGGCACTGGCATCTCTAATACAAACGCTAGGAAGTGAACCAAAGTGGTCGTACTAGTGTCGTCAGAAACAATGCTACGTTCAAAAACAGAGGTGACTCAAATCTTGACAGGACTGTGCTTTGTGGTCTGTAAATGATGCGCATGTTTAAAGCATTCTAACATACTCTCTGCATCCTGGAGAGTGCTTGAATCGATCTGTTGTAGTGATCATGAAAACCTACACCAGTCACTCGGTGGGTTTGTAAAGATTGTGCTATTCCGTTGAGAATTCATGGGCTTGTGCATATCGCACAATCCTCGAAAAAGGAATGTCGTTAAAGCCAACGTCCTCTCTCTTTTCATTCCTCCATCCCATGCTCAACTCAAGCATTCTACGGATTCGCACAGACCCACACTCACCCGCAAGGCGCCCGATGACCTGCCTGATGCCGAGCGCCAGTGACCGCTGAGTGGGCTTCACACACCTGCGCAGGCGTTAAGAATTTATCGCTGCATAACAATATATATATATATATATATATATATATATATATATATATATATATATATATATATATATATATATATATATATATATATATATATATATATATATATATATATATATATATAATAAGGGAAAGTAATGCAAAATTGTTTGGCCTATTCCACGACAAGCTTCGGACAGTGAAGCTGTAAATATATTTGTCATTGGCTAGCGCGATCACGTGGCTAGCGCAAAACCAGTGGATTTTAAATACTACTGCCTACACTTGATTGGGCAGAGCAAACTACCGTGACGCGCAGGCTCGGTCAATGCTGTTTCGGGCAATGCTTCACTTCACTAGACTGTCATCGTCTGCTTGGTGCACAGTCCTTGTTATATACATGATGTTTTCACGTGCTCAGGTGTCTTGCTTTTGTTTATTCTAGCTAAGTGTAAACATCAAATAATGTAGACAATGAACGCGCCAATTGTTTTTCCGGTTTTATGTATTGGAAGCCACCATCATCATTATTTCGTTTCTTTTATTTTTTTCTGCATTTTTGGTGGAGCCGGAAATGCTTGTCGCCAGCGTACTTAGATCTATTGAGGTGCACGTCGAACTGCCTCGCGTGGTCAAAATTTACGGGGTCTTCTCTCCCGCGACTCTTGTAACCATATGGTGATTTGGGCATGATGTCGAACCCCACCCAATATTTATTTTTTAGTTTATTTCTTTATGAACCACACCCTTTCATTACGTCAGCTGCGTGACGTGTACTACTTCTACTACTACTACTACTACTAATACGATGACGACGATGGCGACTACTACTACACAGTGTAAAGACAGCGAAGATAGCTGTGGCCATAAGCGTGCGCAGGGTATTCCTTCAGAAGGATGGGGTGGGTGGAGGTGAAAGGTCATCGCAGCGCCCCCTTTCTATCATGTGGCTGGTTTTTCAACTCCCCTCTCAGCCATCTGCCTACCCCCAACGCCGTGCGTACGCTTATGGCTTTAGCAAAGCAGGTGTTTGAAAATGACGGCACGCAAAGTTCTGTTCATTTCCCATTCCCGCCCCTGTGAGAACGGAGACTTAAAACAGGCTGTTGCGGGAACCACGTCACGCCACCGCCACAACCGGTGTCCATAACCACCATCACGCGAAACAAGAAGGAGAAAGTATATAAACACACAAAGGGCACACTGAGATTCGAAAGCGGGCCCCCTGCGTGCCAGCTCAGTATTCTACCGCTAGGCTACGCCGATATACTCGGAACTATGTCGAAAATCACTGCTGGGCGTTATTGTGTGTGAAGTAATAGCGTTAATGGGTTTAATAAAGCGTCCTTGACCAGCAAAGAAACTTCCTGGCGTCACACAGTGAGAACGGCTTAACGAGTGGGTCGTTGAGTTCTCTAACCCAATACAATACCGTTAGGCATAATTGTTCATCGTATCAGCCTCAACAAAAAAAAATTGCACAAAATTGCTGGCAAGTGTGCAGCGGCTATCACGCTTCTCCGAATAATGACGAACAATGGCATAGTAAATGCCTACCTGCTGCGCGAAAATATTATTTACGGCGTAGTGGGTACCGTGTGAGTTAACTTGTAGCAGTTATCTAAGGGGTGTTAAAAAAGGGTCTAGAAAGGTCAATGTTTTCGCATTTGCTATGACTGACAGGCCCGGCGCGTTTTTTTTTGCATTTTTTTCGAAATAAACCAAGGGAAGGGAAGAAGCGCTGTGGAGACTGTCACCCTCCCTCAGTATAGCAAAGCCTGTACACACGTGAAAAACTTAATTCAACATATTTGGCTACTGTTGCCTATTGTACTTTCAATGAACATAAGGTTTCTCGAGCGAGGGAACTCCATAAACTCTCGTCTGACATAAGGCAGACACTTGCCCACGTCTTTATACTACCGCTTTACACTCGTTCATTAGGGAATACTAACCAGTACAATCTACTGCCTTTCACAGTATTTGAACCTATTGTAACCGCCATGTTAAAGCATCTGCGCATGACATCGTTTGGAATACGCTATATAGGTTGCATCCTTGGGGAAAAAAAGGTTATACCCCTTGCTCGCAGGATTTCGCGCCTACCAGTTGTACCCCCTGCGATCTCAGAAGACAGCGCAGCTCTGGCCGACTGGGCCTCCCTAGCCATCTCCTGACGGCGACCAGAGCTCTCGCCGAGTTTTGCCCTGTCCTCGGACTCCTGCAACCGTGTCCATCTTTCCTATCTCCTCTTTACTTCCGTCGTTTTCTGTTGTTCGCTGTCCTTGCGCCTCGCTCTCTCCTTCCACTACCTACCTTTTTACCTTTTAATCCTATCCTTTTGATCCCTCCTTATCCCCATCTCTCGTGAGCTATTGTTGAGGTGTCGCACTCTGATGCAGACAGTTACGGGGTTCACTTTTCTCTCTAGGAACCACATAAGATTATACCTGATTGATGCCGCTGTGGCCGGAGCAGCGTTGAGGAAGCACGCGCTGAGCGACAGGAATATGCCTGCCAGGAACGGGAAGAGCAGGACGCAGTTGGTGGGGCATCGCGAGCGCGTCGCTTGCAAGGCCTCCAGAAGCAGCTGGTGGGAGCTCAAACCGGGAACTTGGCTCACCGTGCCGTTGATGCACGTGCAGCCACTGTACATCTGCATAAACATGCACGTCAAGGATACAACGCTTTCGATGCTGAAAAAATGTGCCACGAGTACTATTAATAATAACATTACTTGGCATTCTTTGAATTGCTGCAATTACTATTCATCCGAATTACGGTGCGACATTTAAGAACATCTCCCATGGGTATTGACTGTGCTTAATCGATTCACCTGTCTAACCCAGCAAGCCAACACGGGGCGGGGCGCTGGCACTCAAGCATTCACCGCGTATCTGTACTTTCCGTTTGTGCAGCCCACTATGCCTTATTGTACTTTCTTCCTGTCTTCGTTTTATTTCTTCTTAAAACATGGCCAATGAAGGCCTACTAGATGAGTTATGTCAGGTTCAATTGTTGACAACATGCACATTACGCGCTTCACAGAAAATGCACTGAAACGGCCCAGAAAAAAAAATTGGCATGCGCATCAAGGCATCGTGTGAGAGCCAGATGCAACAGAGCTGTGCTATACAATAACATACCCCGTTAACCTACCCGCATTATTTTGAAGGCGAAAACCTTACATGCCTCGTTAAAACAAAAATTGACCATAGGCTTCGGCGTAAGCACGACTCATGCAAAGGTCATAATGGGTTATGGCGTCATACATCACCGAAACGTGTCACGTCATCATGATGTTTCATAATGACACATGATCGAGGCAATGACATTTCATGACATAGACACTTGACCAAAGTTAAGCTGACAGATGGGGCTCTGGGTCTCGGAAAAGTAGCAATGTCTCCTGTTCCGAAAGAAGTTTTATACCACGTTAGGCACAGAAAGCCTTCGCTGGTGAAAGGAAAGAGCAAGCGAATAATAAGGAAAAACAGACTATGGCTTTTGCATTCACGTCACCTTAGGCGAATGTAGGATACCCTAAAAGTTTATCTGAAATAGTCGCAATTTAAAGAAATATTGCACGATTGAATGGTACCACAATTCTAACCAAGACGCTTCAGGTATTGTCCACACACGCTAAATATTTGTACGTACGTAAGACTATTTGTCTTAAGCCTGAAACCCCTGCCTTTAGATTGATAACTTTCCATTCTTCTCGAATATTATCACTCAGTCTAATCAGATTGCTTGCGCTACTCTAATAGTTGAGTACGTAAAATATATTTCTGAGTGGTTAGAAAAGATCACACGTAGTGTTTAATGACAGCCGAAAAAGCATAGATGCTCTTCCTACTCAGGCGGCATTTCGATTACGTCCGCTTGCGTGCTCATAAACTCGCTGTACTTCAATGAATTTAGTTTGCTCGGCATTAACCCGACATTAACCCGACAAAGAGTTCTGTCTTTGCAAGCTTGGCTTCTGCATTCTTCGCCATCACAACGTACCTCGCGACATGCAGATATTATACAAACTGGAAATAGAGAAAGATATGAGTGAAATACTCTGTTTTACGCCTAATTTTTATAAATATTTTCTGACGTATGAATGTTCCAGAACGTTTTTCGCTCTATAAGGCTATTTTAGAGCTTGAGAAAGCCAATTACCTTAAGGTCTTCTACCTGAAGCTCCCTCTGACAGCCTGCCAAGCAAGGAGACAGATAGACCACGCCATCAGCACCACATATTGGGTTCAAGAGGCTGGTCGTGCAGTTGCAGTCAGCGTTGCAATGCCAATTGAAGCTCGAGGTCACTCTGCATAAAAGCCAAAAACTTGAGGCGGGAGTAATAGTTTATATTTTTAGGTGCCTCTATGTGTAATAATGTATCGAGGTTTCATTGCCAAAAGATGCAAGTCCCCTTGTCTAAATGTTGCAGCACCCAAACACGTGGGTAAAGTTACGGCCATCCAATGCGTTGAAACGCCGAACATCTTCCCGAAAACGATCGACATATTTGATTTTTTGAAATGTAAACAGCATTTTTCAGATCATTCAGCAAGTTCTTGTGACACATGTCTTTAGTATCGAGACTAGCGTGCTAGTCCGAATTGTCAAAATTCGCCATACCCACAGACACTCACCCAGCATTTACGGCTACACAAAGAAAACGTAGCGGCCTTCTAGATCTTCTATAAGATTTCTCATGACTTCTGACCACCTAACAATGCATGCGCTTAGCTTCTTCCGCTAAAACAGGCGGAGCATTCGCTCGGCTATTATTCTTCCTTTTGTTTTGCGTTCTGCTCCCATTTCCGCTGGCTTCTGCGCTCCTCCTTGGGGCGCGCTAGTACACTAAGCCGCTCAGATTACTCTCTAGTGACACCAAAGTAGTCTCAATTTCCGCCTGCCACTGTTATGTTCGAGTTATCGCACCTGCTTTTATGTTGGGGGGGGGGGGGGGGCAAGTTTTATTGCAGCTGCTCCCTTGCGCTTCCCCTTTCGTTGGTGCTTCACCATGACTGCAGGGGAAAATCAATCGACGACGCACTTTCACTACAACTTCCCATTGGCCCCAGGCTTTACGGGTGTGAACATGAGAAGTAAACAGTTCTTTCAGTGCAAATTAAAGTGTACTTCAATGCCATTATTGCGAAAAAACCTTCGCCACCATAGCTCCGCGCATTAAATTATGCCGTCAAAGATTCGACTCAGAACAAGTATAGGGCGGAGTTGATGCCTCCCTTCCCGTCATGAGGTATAAAGCAGCGGCTCGCGTTACATCTGTATAATAAACACGGTTGCTCGGTTGCGGTGCATAATACTAAACGAACAGTCGGAAACAATCACGATGCTTCTAAACATGGCGGCGTGGTCTGCTACGAGTGGTTGAAGCAGTTTTAATTGATTAAACGCGATTATGTCAGAAATAGACGAATGATCTTTCATGAAGAGAACATCATCCTTGATTGTGCGTTGTCACCACATGGGCAAACTCACACTTCGCCGACGAATCCATCCGGCATTGCGTAAATGCCCTGGGGGCAGCTGAATGTGAAGATGAGCACGCCGAACCAGGAGAAGCAGCAGTTGTACATGCAGAGCCGCATGATGCCCTCGTAGTCCAGGTTCCAGCGGCTTACTAGCGCTCCGCCGATGATGGCGCCGAAACCACCGCCGACGAGCACGATGGGTCCTATGAAAAGAAAAATTGGCTCCACTTAGCTTGGTTGAGCGATTGGTGTACTTGTTTGTTTATCGGTGCAGAAGATGAGTTTTCTATGTTTACCGAACCTGACAGTGATTATGATGTCTCTCATGCACGATAGTTAGCGCATCATTGTCGTGGAAACAGTTTTGAACGCGAAGCATTTCTTAGCGAACTTCGGTGACCTTGAGCGTACCTATCTATCTATCTATCTATCTATCTATCTATCTATCTATCTATCTATCTATCCAGCCGCCTACGACTTTTAGCTCTCCTGGCTGTTTCGATAATGGTATCAATACCAAATTTGGTATGACATAACATGACTGTATGAAGAACGTATTAACGTATTCGATTAATTATAACATGAAAATCATGACGCGGATGTCACGAATGTCATGATTTACATTTAATGGCCCTGCAGCTCTTGTGGAGGTTTCGTTCACTTGGCATGTTACAAAACAGGTATGGTATGACATGATTGCATGGCGAACACAAGCGACATACCCTCACAAAAAATCATGACATGCGTGTGATGTAACAACATGACTACATGCCACGCTCATGATGCTCTCGTGGCCGTTCGGTAGTGTAACATATACCAAATTTGGTATCATGGTACGTAAGTGGATGACGAAGGTATGTGACTGGTGCGAACATGATAATCGTGAGATGCGCGTCATGTAACAACATGACTACATGCCACACTCATGATGCGCTGGCGGCCGTTTCGCTTGCTTCACATGTACAAAGCTTGGTATTACGCAACGCGAATGGGTGGGATATGTAAATGACACATCCAAACATGATAATCACGGCATGCATGTCATGTAACAACTTGACTACATACCACACGGATGATGCGCTCGCAGCCGTTTCGCTAGATTCACATATTCCGAATATGGTATTAAGTGACGCCAATGAATGACGAAGGTATGTGACTGGTGCAAACACGATAATCATGAGATGCCTGTCATGTGAAAACATGATACATGCCACAGTCAAGGCGCCTATACATTTCGACGTGACGCGGTGCGCGTGCTCGCTAGCGTTCATTTCGTCGCGTCACGCAGGCGTTGCCACGCCAGGCGCCAGTCCTGCCATATACTCGCAGACGATCACTGCGCTGCGTTGCTTTGACGCATGCGCGTTTCAGCGCGCCCGGCATCCCTCCATCACGAAAAAAGGGAGACGCAGTGTTGTCTTGGTAACGAATTGTCATGGAGTAATGTTACTGTATGGCATCGGCGCGAAATGTAGGATATCGCATTTCGTGCCAGGCACGACCAGCGTCCGTCGGAGTGGCGCGGACGCTGGTTGCTCCTGGCGTCAGACTAGAAAGTGCTCCCGTTTTGCGGACGCTGGTCACCCCTGGCGTTAGACTATAAAGTGCTCCAGTTTTGCTAACGTAGCGTCGCTGTGCCCAGCGTGCACGAGCGTCAACGCTACATTGGAGTATATTGGGTCTTTAATGATGCGCTCGCGTCCGTTTTGCTAGTTCCACATTTACCAAATTTGGTGTTACGTAACGTCAAGAGATGACGAAATATATGACTGCTGCAAATATGATAATCCTGACGCGCGTGTAATGTAAGAAGATGACAACATACCACGCTCATGGCGTGCTCGCGGCCGTTTTATTAGCTCCAAATATACTTAATTTGGTATCACGTGACGTGAATAAACGATGAAGGTAAACGACACATCCTAACATGATCATCATGAAACGAAAGTCTTGTACGGCATCATTTACTTCCACCTCGTAACGTTGTGCTGATTTTGAAGCACCATATGAACATTTCTCATTCATGCTTCGCATATCATCGATTACCACTGTACGTGGGATCTGCCAATTTTTTGCATTTATTATACAGGTTTTACAACCAGCTGGCACATCAGGCACATACAAATTCATCGTCAAGTCCACTAGTGGTTTTTCATATTTTGAAAAAAAAAGTGCAGGTATTCCCATTGCGCTAAGTAATTGTGGTTCCCAACAATATATATATTGTAGGCATCTATTATGTGCTTCATCCTCATCTTAACAGCAGTCAATCATCATCATATGTTTTGGCTGACAATCATCATCTTCTTGGAACGTGCGCTTCTTCTTCGGGTCCGTTGCGCTTGTTCGTTCCCGAGTTCACGACCAATAAACCTCGTTACAATCGAGTTGTCATACGTGGTGGAGGTGGATTGACGTTCCCAGTACCTCTCCTTACAACGCCTACTCGCTGGAGCTCCGTTCAGGCCGCCGCTTGGACCCTCAGTCCACCAACATGTCTCAGAGTGAGTGGGTGGATGCCCTTTCTGCTCCCGTCTCTGCGCCGCAAGCCCCTCCTCTTCACATCGTAAACCACCAGCGTGACCCTCTGATGTACACTGGTCTCCGCGGCGAAGATGCGGATGACTGGCTCGATAACTACGAGCGAGTAAGCGCAACTAATCACTGGGACGACTCTAACAAGCTCCGCCGAGTATCGCTTTATCTCACGGGCGTTGCCAAGACATGGTTCTTGAACCATGAGATCGACCTCACCGACTGGCCTGCCTTCAAGCAGCAGCTTCGCCAAGTATTCGGCACGCCAGCCTTTCAATCCGCTCTAGCGAGGAGGGCCCTAGATACTCGCCAACAACATCCCGGCGAGTCATACACATCTTACATCGAGGATGTCCTTGCGCTTTGCCAGTGCGTCAATTCTTCGATGTCCGAGTCGGACAAACTGTGCCACATCCTGAAGGGCATCGGAAGCATTGCCTACAATGCCCTTGTTGCCCAAAATCCTTCTACTGTCACTGACGTCGTCTCTACGTGTCAGCGTCTCGACCAACTTGATTCTGTTCGCCTTCAGTCGGGCAATAGTGAACACCGTACAGCAGACCGGGACCTGCGTGACATGATACGGGAGATCATACGAGAAGAACTTCAATCAATGGGCATCTCACAACCTTCTCCATCTGTCACACAGCCTTCAAGCATGGCCCTCCGTGACATCGTAAGGGAGGAACTAACATCATTCACCGGTCGAGCCTACGTACAGCCACCTCCGTCTAGCCCTCCAACGTACGCGCAAGTTGCGGCCGCACCTCCTCGCAACGTACACTCTACATCGCCGCTGCTGTTACATTCACGCCGGTTGCTGCTGCACCACCGGTCCACTTCCGGCCAATCCCACCCGACCGTCCGTCTGTCCACTTGAGTGCGCTATCTCCCGTAAGGTCCCTAGATGAAACAAGTTTTCAAGGTAGCGACACCCTCCCTTTTCCTCCTCGCTTATTTGCCTGAAGCGCCCCCTAGAAGGTTGAAAACTTTCATCCAAAAGCGAATGTTTGGGTTCTGTTGCTACGGTGAATAGATGTAAATGAAACAAAATGGAAGGAAATAAGACGTAGAATAAACAGTTACCTTTATGAACAGAAACGGCACAACACAAGAGCAAGCGGGATGTGCGTTACTCAACCGGCAACGTTGTGCAGTTCTATACTTCACACCACTACCCATGGCGTCTCGCGTAGTACATTTTAGTTCCACGTGTGGCAGTTTGGGCTAGTTGGTATGGCATTACGATAGTTATAGCGCGAGAACAAAACGACGACACAGAGACAATACCACGGCCGTGGTATTTCGTTCAATTCTAACTAGTCCACTTCTCCGATTGTGTTTTGTTCGTGCTGTGACACAGTGAACGTGCTTCTTGCTGGATCCTGTAAGTGGCCACAGGGCGTGACGTTGTGACGATTGATTACAACCGGCTTGTGCACACGCAAGAAAAAAAACTACGACCAGACTGGTACGAACACTCGTCCAGCAGCACTGCGATGGCGTTTTTTTTGTACGTGCCCATTTGGACAATCGTGATGCCAAGTGATTCTGATGCGGTGCTGGGAACTTCCTGAAAACTGAGAGTTCTACTGGTGAGGTGTCTCGAAGCAGCGCGTTTCGGCTCAAGCGGGAACTGGTCAAGAGTGAAATGTTTCTTAAGGTGCGTTGATTACAACCTACAGCTGCTCTGTATACGTGCATACCCACATGCATTTGTACCAACTGGCATGCACTAGACACGCATTAGACGCGCGCCTGGCGTTTCAATAAAAACCGACAAGTGAACTCGCTTCGCAGATCCGCGTCGACATACGTTGACGGAGTTGCACGAAAGCATTCGCGTGAAATGGTTCATAGTTGCACTTCATGGTGCGCTTCATCTCGGAAAGCACGAGGTAAGTTGAAGAGAGCGAAACCATTTTCTTTTGTTTACGGCAACTGAGCATTGCTGAAAAATGCAGATGTTGCATTGAACGAGCATGGCGAAACAATCTTGGTCGACTTAGCGCACACCGAAACGCTCGTCCTCTTCAGTTTATGTTCTGGCTACGATTTTTTCTTTGGTCACGGCGAGAATCCGGCTGGAGCCACATGCGCATGCGTACTCGTTTTGAACCTTTTGCATAATAATAAATAACACCACCAGCCATTTGCAAGATCACGTGCAAGAAATGCACCAATTACAGACGTGGATGGCAGAGAAAAAGAGGAGTAATCGAGAGGGTGAGAAGGACGGCTCGAGAACAATGAGTGACGCTACCTTGTTTCATCTAGGGACCTTAATCTCCCGGTGCGCCGAACGCCCTCTACTACCCGCCTTGGCGCCCGTCTCGCCCAACATGCTTTTACTGTGGATATCTTGGCCATATATCGCGCTTCTGCCGCAAGCGCCAGCAGGACGAGCGTCGCGGGTACGACATGCGCGAACGGGACTTTTCCAGTTGGTATTCTTACGCTCGGCGTTATTCATCTGGACAGCAGCGGTCTCCATCTCCGCCCGCGTCGACTGAGACGCGGAACACTTACCGTTCAAGCCGACGCCGATCACCTTCGCCCTTTCGTCGCTCCTCCTCTCCTCTTCGGCCAGCCTCGTTTACGACTGACAACCGGTCGGAAAACTAAATGATGCAGTTTTCGAAGGAGAAACTGCATGTAACAGTAGGGCTCATACTCCTCCAGCACGCCCGTTCACCATGGTTTCTGTTACGGTGGAAGGTATTCTCGTGGACGCTTTGGTGGACACCGGTGCTACAGTTTCTGTGATTAGGTATGATTTGTGCAAACGTCTGAAAAAAGTAATGACACCTTATAATGGACCCAATCTAGTCGAAGCCCAGGGGAACACTATCCGCCCTTTTCCTCTTTGTACTGCTCGTGTGTTTATTGATGACATTTTGCATTACATCGAGTTCACTGTGCTTACCCGGTGCTCTCAGCAGCTATCCGCCCTTTTCCTCTTTGTACTGCTCGTGTGTTTATTGATGACATTTTGCATTACATCGAGTTCACTGTGCTTACCCGGTGCTCTCACCAGCTTATTCTATGGTGGGACTTCCTATCTCCTTCAGCCGCTATATGTTGTGGTGAACGGATTCTGCACCTAACTAATACGGACTCCATGTACGACGAAGGCGTCTACAAGCCACTACGCCTGTTCGCTCGCGAAGATCTCGAACTACCGCCACATCAAGAACGAATTGTGACCCTGATCTCTAAGGACATCGACCACGGCGACGTCTTGGTGTCCCCTTCGTTGACTTGCGTCGCAAAAGGCGTAGCCCTTGCATCAGGTGTCGTACGCTTTCACCATGGCTCCGCGCTCGTCAATGCTACGAATGAAACGCCAGAGAAAGTTCTCCTGCCAGAGGGCACTTCAGTAGCCTGTGTTGTGGATGCTGAGCCTGTCAGCGTCACGCCACTCAAACCTGCCTCTACCAACGACCGTCCTATGCGTAAGCCTGGCTCATCCTCTCCCTTCACAGCTCTTATCAGTGATGACTTAACAGCTATCCAGGCGCAGCAGTTGCTTGTGTTATTAACGAAACACGTCGCTTTTTCGACACCTGCTCCTCAACGTTGGGCCGAACTACCACTGCAGCGCATCGCATTCTGACGGAGGGAACATCTATTGTACATCGCCGCCCGTACCGCGTGTCTCTCGCTGAGCGAAAAATCATCGAGGAAAACGTCGCTCACATGCTCCAACGAGAAATAATTCGTCCATCAACTAGCCCTTGGTCATCCCCTGTTGTTTTGGTACGAAAAAAAAGATGGCTCCGTGTGCTTTTGCGTTGATTACCGGGCACTTAACAACATCACACGCAAGGACGTATACCCCATGCCACGCATCGACGGCGCCCTTGATTCACTGAAAGGCACCGAATATTTTTCAAGCCTTGATTTGCGTTCGGGATATTGGCAAACTCCCATGCACGATGATGACAAAGAAAACGGCATTTGCAACCCCCGATGGCCTATACGAATTTAACGTGATGCCTTTCGGGCTCTGCAATGCGCCCGCGACGTTTGAACGCTTGATCGACATCGTCCTGCGTGGTCTGAAATGGAAGACATGTCTCTGCTACCTTGATAGCATTATCATCTTTTCATCAACGTTTCCTCAGCACCTGAGGCGCTTGGATGACGTCCTAACATGCCTCGCCGGTGCGGGTCTGCAGCTCAAAACTAAGAAGTGCCGTTTCGCTACCAAATCCATCAAGGTTCTCGGTCATGTGGTCAGCAAGGACGGTATTCGCCCTGACCCCGAAAAGATCGCTGCCGTCCGTCGATTTCCATGCCCCACAAGACTTAAGGATTTGCGAAGGTTTCTTGGCCTCGCATCATATTTTTGTCGCTTCATTCGAAATTTCGCTTCAATAGCTGCGACACTTCACAAACTACTTGCATCTAATGCACCCTTTGTGTGGTCCGAGGAATGTCAGTCGGCGTTTCACCTATTGAAGAAAGCTTTGACGTCAGAGCCTGAACTCTGCCATTTTGATGACACCGCCCCAACACTCCTGCATACCGACGCCAGCGGTTGCGGTATAGGTGCTGTTCTCCTCCAACGCGATAACTCTGGACGGGAAAGGGTCATCGCATATGCTTGTCGAGTGCTTACTTCTACCGAAAAAAACTATATCATCACTGAGCAGGAGTGCCTCGCTGTGGTTTGGTCCATACAAAAGTTCCGTCCTTATCTGTACGGCCCTCAATTCACCATCGTAACGGACCACCACGCCTTATGCTGGCTTTCTACAATGAAGAACTTGTCCGGACGCTTGGGTCGTTGGATTTTACGCCTACAGGCGTATCAGTTTGAGATTATTTATAAATCGGGCAAAAAACATCAAGACGCCAACGCTCTTTCTGGTTGCCCACTACCTACGGCGTCGTTCGAAACTCCAGCTGCCACCTCCAACGACACCAGTGCGGACGTGACTGCCACTTCTGTTGCCTTGTTCGCCTCGCTGTACCAACCGCGAATCGACGATGAACAACACTTCAGTTCTCGCCAGCAGGCTGACCCGTATTGTCGGCGCATTATTCGTATGACGACTACATTGTAACGAGGTTTATTGGTCGTGAACTCGGGAACGAACAAGCGCAACGGTCCCGAAGAAGAAGCGAACGTTCCAAGAAGATCATGATTGTCAGCCAGAACACATGATGATGATTGACTGCTGTTCAGATGAGGATGAAGCGCATAATAGATGCCTACAATATATATATATATATATATATATATATATATATATATATATATATATATATATATATATATATATATATATACGCTTTAGGAAAATGCTTTCGGTTTCAGTATCGCAGGGTGGCGTCCCATAGCGGCGCACATCCGTCATATGTTCGTGGTGCATGTAACAGCGATAAATGTATTACCACCCTCGTAAGAGCGCAACTAAGCACGACACACACGAAGAGACAGAAGAAGACAGAAGGACAGGGGAGTCATGTTTAGTTGCGCTCTGACGGTGGTTTCTATGTCGAAGCAGATGCGCCCAACAGTCACCCTTTTTGAGTTACTGCCCAGAAGTCCCTCCCTCCCTCCACAGCAATTTCGGCAATTTAGGCTTCATAAAAGGCGCCTAATTCACTAATTCAGAAAAACACTATTGAGTCGCATTAGCCAGACTCTGGCTAATGCTCAATGCAGCGGGCCCGGGTTGCTGGTGCTCCATGACGAAAGCTTTAAAATCGATGTAACATAGTTTTCACTTCTTGTATACACAGATAAGTACGTAGACAGAAGCGCTAAAGGTACCTGCCATTCGCTAAGAAATGCTTCGCATCCAAAGCGACATTCTCGAGTGTGCCACTACTTACCGATCATGTAGGCGATTCTTGCAGACGGTAACCCTAGCTGCGACTCGAAGAACTTCGTCATCATTGCATTAAGGCCCGTGGTGAACATTTCTGCGATAAAAAAAAGGTGCCCCTTTCACACTCCTCTGTCGACGGCCGTGTGTCCGGTAATGACAGAGCATTTACAATCAAGCATAACTCGTCAAACCACATTCGCTCATAATAGGCCCCGCTTAAGTATTGAAAGTCTGTCTTATTGAAAACTCTACGTTCTTTTTGTTGTTTTCTCTAATACGGGGTAATGTATAAAAGCACTATAGAATATAACAAAACCAAAACAAATTCGCATCATTACTTGTTTGCCGACCTGACTTCTAGCTGAAATTTGACCCCAATCTTTGTAAAATGGAGACATCACGCCCTTTGGGCAGAATACTGGTGCTCCCCTCATTTTCGTGCCCATTTCGAGAAATTTATTAAAAAGAGAATATAAAAGATAAACTTTTGTACATGCTTAAAAAAATGGACGAAAGGGCAAGCAAATTGATTATTCAGTACTCCTCCAACGTTTACTGCGACATGCTTACGGAACGTTTTCGAAAAATTATTCTTTCGGCAACTTCGCTCGTTCTGGACTCATGTCATCAAAAGAAATGATAGGAGACCGTTGCAACGCGAATGGTCCACTCACGGCTAAACGAATATGAGGCGCACAAAAACAGAAAGGGCACGTTGGTCAGGAGCCGTCGTATGGCCTTCGGCAGGTCGGAGATGCGTCGGCCGAAATCGCTCGTCCCAATCATGCTAAACACCGAGACGGGTGTTTGGTCACCTTTCTCGGCACGGGCGGCCTCATAGCCTGCGAAATAGAATCATTTCAAGTGAACAACTGCGAGCGGAATGCTTGAATAGCGGATACAGCTTTCAGCCAAATATTCGTAGTCTTTGATAGTAAGTAGACTCATTTTATCAATAGGCCGTATTCGGTAATGGTAGTATGATAGAACGCAGTGAGAACTAGAACGGCTGACACTACGTTTCATTTGCCCTCCTCATGCATTACGTGGTAATGAGCACACATCCCTGTTATTTCATATCTTTCTAAAGGTGCCAAAAATCGAGTTATATGCGGTTCGAATAATTGCTTACTTGTTCGTTGATTTGGTCCTGAGTTACACTTGAAAAGCTTTAGGAAGAAGCAGAAATCGATAAAAATGGCAGCGTATTCACGGGGTGAATAATGGAGAGTGGGGCGAAGCATCCGTCCGTCCATTCATCCTTGCTTCCGTCCATCCATGCGTCTGTCTGTGTGACCATCCGTGCGTCCATCCACCCGTCCGTGCATGCATCTGTTCGTGCCTCCACACATCCATACATGCGTCCGTCCCTGCGTTCGTCCACGCATCCGCCCCTGCGTCCGTGCATGCGTCCATCCGTCCGTGCAGACATCCATGCGTCCGTCCATGCATCTGTCTGTGTGTCCGTTCGTCCATCTAGTCAACACTGCAAGTACCACCAACTCGCATCATTTCATCATATTTTCCGCATATAAAACCACCGCCATCTAGTGGACATTCCAGGGACTAAACGAGAGGCGGCACACGCACGCTTTCTTCCGGCTTGCGCTTCTTGTCTACTTCCCACCTTTAACCACCTCGAGTTCATGGTATATACTAGTTCACTGTATTCATGGCACTGCGGCCCAACACCCGCTAAACGTTTCTAAAACCAAGGAGGTTACGCCCAGCGAGTATAGCCTAGCACCCCTTTCTTGTCAGGTAGTGCTCAGTATACATGCCAATGGCTGCTAATGGGGAATGAGAGACAGGAGAATTCGGCTTTTAGTTAAAGGGCCACTCAACAGGCCCCATACGGATTTTTATTTAGACAGTGGAAGTTGTTGGGTGTTCGATGAGGAACATTTTTCCACAAGAATTTTTTTAATCGGTTCACCACGAACGGAGAAAACAAGTTTTATGACGTGGCGTCAAACGAGTAAGAGAGAGGCGAGCTCGAAACACTTGCTGCTCCTCCGCGTAGCCTTCGTAAGCCAAATCTCTTCCCCACCCTCTCCAGCATCCGGCCATGAGGCGACGTGCGCATGTCGTGCCCTAACAAGTTCAACCCCCGACCACGCAAGCAGCGTTGCTTTGTTGACCAGCCTCATTTTGTGGTCTTTTGCCTGTTTCTGCGGGATGGTTCAAAACGCTGGCTTAGACGCGGTAGAGTAGATGAGCACAATAAGTGCGCGAACGCGTAGGAGCGTTCCACGGCAATCGTCTGCTCAATGCGCTGACCGCGGGGACACGAACGCATGCGAAATGCCGGCCCATTAGCCCCGCATCCCGTAGCATTTCACGGGGAAAATATGAAAGGAAAACACGCACAATCTTTAATTCCGTCTCATTATTTATTTCAAGTTCTATTATTCTTCTAAAACAACAAATACATAAACTACGCATGTTGTGTCTAATATTTTTGCCATGTCACGTGCTATACTGTTGACAACGTCAGAGCAGAGTCGTCTACGTAGAGTACCAACGTCATTGCATTGCTGTGCACGTAAGGCAATTCCTACGCTCACGTCATGCCCTCATTCTCTAGGCGTGCGATGGCGGAGGGGAGGGGGTGCAGCGTTCATCTTAAAATTTGACCCATTTTTGTGGCGCGTAGCGATGCAAATTTTGGCAGACGTGATCATGAACGCCTCGTCTACGCATTGCGCTTGTCAGCTCAAAATTGTCAAACCTGGTGAGTGGCTCTTTAACGCCCACGCTGCGAATTTTTTATTGTTCAACAACGCACAGGAGAAATCTCCCACCAGCACCACATTGCAGGTCAAAGCATAAGATATGTTACGTACTACGACGAGAGACGAACGGGTGCTGCTTTGAAGAGCTTCGACCCTAAAAAGACCATCCCTCCAAAGATCCAAAGTAGCAGCGGTGCACATGGTGTGGACCCGGTTAAAACGGGCGTCGACACGGGGGCTAGAAAATGGTTTGAAGCAAAACGCTATGTAGCGCTTGCTCGAGTAAACGTTTGAAACGCAAAGACAAGGGGGTGGACGTTTGAAACGCAAAGACAAGGGGGGGGGGGGGCGCGCTGCAGACGCTTGCACTCGGCTCCCATTGCTCGCGTCTCGTCGGTGTTACCAACACCATCTAGAATATTCTATGTGGTGTTGGTTTTACCCGCGTGCCGTCTGTATTCTCGAACGCTATCAGTGTTCTTGACTCGCTCCTCGTCACTGTCGCTGGTGCCGACGCTTGCATTCGGCTTCCCTGGCTCGCGCCTCGTCGGTATTGACGTCACCATTCACGAACGCCATCAGCTTCGCTAACACTAGCAACGCTGGCGACAACCGGGAAAAGTACACCCATACTAACGGGAAGCATGCTACAACAGCGCCCTGCCTGTCGGCGCGACCGCGCGGCAAGCAGCGGCGTGCTGACCACGTTGTCGACGCCGCGATATTCTCGAAGCACGCGCATCGCGTGCACCCGCCCGCTGGTGGTTTTTCTCGTCTACAGATGGAGAGAGGTGTAGCGAATAAGATCAAGACCGACTAAATTTGACGCGGCCGGCGTGACGCAGTAATCGGACGTGACGCTCATCGGTTCCGTCGATTTTCGCCTGGAACCGTGCTTTTTCAATGTGGCTGCTCTAAAACGTGTGCGACTGCATCTGCGAAGTCAGCAAGATTCTGGAGACATCGATCTTACCCAGGTGCGCCCAATTTTCGGCCACTTCGAGCAACTTCGCATCACGACATAGCGAACGAGCTAGCTAAGCCTCACAGCTGTGTCTCCGCCGCTGCTGGATGCGGAGACGCCCCTGGGTCAACTCCTCAACATGGCGCTGCCTGAACAGCGTGGCTACTACCCTACGACTCTGTCGTGGGCATATATGCCGACAAATCAATCAGACGATGGCCCATACACCATTTCGGCGGAGTAAGCCGACATTTTTCAACTCGTCGAGGGACGGCGTCGCCGCCGAAGAAACGCGGAAGGAGCGTCTGCACTGAAAACTCCTCTCAACAATCCAACCACTGGAGACGCTCGCGCTCCATCACCTAAAGCACCACAAAAGACTTCACCAGTCTCCAAGTGGACGCCGAAACCAACGGTCAGGATCTATCCTGGCGACTACGTGATCGTGCTCAAGCCACGCATCACAGTAGCCCTCAACACAGCGTTTCAACGAGGTGAGCTCAGCGCTGCCATTTCCAAACTCATCGGAAGGCAGCACATAAATGAGATCACCATTTCCCTCATTGGGAGCAAAACATCATCATTTGTGGCATGGAGAATGACGAGGTGGTTCAGAAACTGCTGTCGGACTTTCAAATCAACACCAGCAAAGGACCACTGCCGCTTCGCGGTCACCTCAAGCTCACCGGTGATGTGTGTAGCGGCGTGATTTCTGTACACATCTTCGAAACCAGTACGTCCCTGAAACATAGTGTGCAGTGGCATGGTGGTGAACTAATCCATGCGCGCAAGCTGGGGAACTCCAACGTAGCTGTGTTGACTTTCGCGGGAAGGAACGTTGCGCGTTTCGTCCACTATAACACAGAACAGACTCTCGTCAGAGAGTACAAGAAAACAGTGCCAGCGTGCTACCGCTGTGGCGCACTGGTGCACCGGGCAGATATCTGTCCCAACCCGGTCACCGAAAGATGCAGCCTTTGTGGCCAAAACGTCGGCGCTGGTCCTGAGGGAATGGCCCCCCCACGAATGCAACCCAACGTGCATAGTTTGCGGGGGTCCGCACCTCACCTGCTCCCGCGAATGAACCGAAAAATTCATCAGGCTTCAGCAACGAGGGTACAGGACATCGGGGACCCCAACAATACCGAGGCGCCAGTCAAGTGGCAAGGCGCCAACCCCTGGCAAAGCAGCAACGGCAACGCTACCACCTGGCGTGGCGGAATCACCGGCTCTCGGCGCTCCATCTGGCAACGCTGTACGCAACCAACCCAAGTTAGGCAATTGGGCGGAGGTCGCCTCCTCTCCCTCCCCTCCACCTTCTTCTCCCACAAGCACTACCGAAACACAAAAACTCCGGCATGAGCTCACCCTTCTCCGATCTCAGAACTGAAAACTAACCAGTGGAATTGACTCGCTCAGAACCAATCTCACTATTCTGCCCTCGTTTAGCGACGAAGAGGAAAATATAACAGACAGAGAGATTCCTACTACTGTAGAGAGTCGCGTCCCGGCCCTGGAGACCCAGGTCAATGCAATAGAAACACAATAGGCTGACCTCCCCAAAATTATCCACGACAACATAGCGCGTCAGATGGAGACTGTCATCGCACAGGTGACACAAACTGTAAGTCACATTATCCAAAAGTAGATACAAGACAATCCACGCTTCCTTAAGCACGTAGGGCCCATTAGGGACGTTAATCGCCCCTCAAAGTTTAACAGAGTGACTCCAAATGAGTCTGACTTTTCTGAATACTCCAGCACGTCTGCACAGGGTGCTAGTGAACTGAGTAATCTCACACAACCCCACCCTCCATCTACGAACATGGCCCCCAACCCTAGGTCGCGAGCCAAAGCAACTCAGCCGTTGTTACTAACACAGTGGAACTGCAGAGGTCTGAAGAACCACAAGAAGCGGGCTCATTTTCACCTCTATCTTGAGACATTTGAGTTCCTTGTTGCCGTGGTTGCGCTTCAGGAACCCGGCACGGACGTCAAACTCACTAATTACACTACATTTGAACACAACCCGGAGACATGTATACTTGTTCACAAGCAATATACCGCCCAGGAATTCCCACTCCCCACAACACCGCCTTTCCCATACACGATGGTGCCGGTGCTGCCCATAAGGTGATCTGACCCACCTGTTCATATTTTAAACATTTACTGTCCCCCAAAGCTTAAGGACGTCACGTTCAGCGAAACTTTCACACAAGCTATGCAGGTGGCAGGAAGGGACCCCCTCCTGATCGTCGGCGACTTCAATGCCACAAGCAGGTTATGGGGTTACACGCGAGAGGACACGCGTGAGTGGCAACTTGCGGAACTGCTTTCTACACTTGGACTCACCCTCCACACTGGCCCCGCTAGCCCAACACGTGTAGGCAACTCTGGTCAACGAGATACTTGCCCGAACCTCACAATTCCACGCAACATACGCCATGCCGACTGGCTGCACACACAGGACACTCTCGGTAGTGATCATTGTGTATTAAACACAACCGTGTACATGCATCCCTTAAAACGCCCTCTTACACAAGCTCGTATCCCAGACTGGACAACTTTCCGCACCTCTCTACCTATCGTAGACCCTCTCCAGTCGGGATACGACACCTGGTCTAAATTACTGACGTCTACACTTAAACAACACGAACGGCTTATGCAGCTCACAGAAACTCAAACTGACGTAGACAACCACCTTCTCCATCTTTGGCAGGCCCGCCGCAGCCTCACCAAACGATGGAAAAAAACAGAAACATAACAGACGCCTCAAGAAACGCATTCTAGAAATCACGGAGCAAGCGGCGGAATATGCTGCTCAGCTAGCCGACACTAACTGGGTGGACAGGTGCAACATGGCTGCACGCAAGATGTCTGGTCGCAACTCGTGGCGCCTGTTTCACGCTCTCATCGATACAACACAAACACGCACGGAAACTCAACGTCACTACATAGGGTCATGCACAATTTTACAGGAACGACAACACAGCTGGCACAAACGCTCAGGGACCGATACCTGTGCACCACCAAGGACCCCCGGACAGCCGCACACTCTTACGCAGGCAAAAAGAACACGCAATTGGACACCCTATTCCAACTCCACGACTTCCAGGCGGCCTTATGCAAGATGAAGCGTGGCACTGCACCGGGGCGTGATCAGGTTATGGTCAAACTGTTGGCCTATCTTTCCGACACAGCCTACACCACGCTCCTCAAATTTATCAATAGCATTTGGGACGGAGAAACTCCTCTCCCTCTTGAATAGAAATCAGCTCTCGTAACCTTCATCCCGAAGGCAGGTAAACATATTGACGTGGAGAACCTTCGCCCCATCTCCCTGACGTCTTGTGTCGGCAAGCTGATGGAAACGATGGTACGCAACAGACTCTCTGAGTTTCTAGAAACACAGCACACTTTTGCGGACACCATGTTTGGTTTGCGCCCTCAGAAGTCAGCCCAGGGTATACTTCTACAGCTCCGCCATGACATATTAGATCTTGTTGAATGCCCCCCCCCCCCCCCCCCAACGACAAGATAGTCCTGGCCTTGGATCTTAAAGGGGCGTTCGACAACGTGAAGCATGGGGTAATCCTTGACCACCTCAGTCAGACCAACTGTGGTTATAAAATATTCAATTATGTCCGACAGTTTCTTACAGACCGTCAAGCCTACATACGCATACAAGATGAGGAACATTGGGCCTTACGTCATCGGCTCGAGGGGAACTCCTCAAGGTGGGGTCCTCTCTCCCCTCGTATTTAATATAGCCATGGTTCATCTTCCCCCCAAATTGGCTTCTCTGCCAGGGATACATCACGCACTGTACGCGGATGATATCACGATCTGGGCCACGCAACGTAACCTGGGTCACGTGGAGTCATGCCTGTACGCAGCAGCGACTGTAGTCGAAGACTACGCAACCTACTGCGGACTCCAGTGTGCCCCGGCTAAGTCAGAATTTGTGCACGTACGTCCCTCCCCTCAGGACACAACTCAGCTACATATCAGTCTTCCCTCGGGACCGATCCGTGAGGCCAAGGAGATCCGCGTCCTTGGCATCTTCATACACCACCAACGCAAGGCCGACACCACAATAGTCAAACTTCACGCGGTGGGAGACCAGGTGGGCCGTACGGTCCGCCAGGTCTCACACAAGCGGGGCGGATTGCGAAGCAGGAATGCAATGCGGCTTGCCCATGCTTTCGTAACGAGTAGAATACTCTACTAGACTCCCTACTTGCACCTACGCAAACACGAGGATGATCAACTCGAGAACATCCACCGTAAAGTTATCAAGCGGGTCCTTGACCTTCCTATCCCCTCGTCCAACCAGAGACTTCTGGCCGTAGGCGTGGTGAATACCCCCCGGGAACTTCGAGAAACTCACCTCGTTAACCAATACACGCGCTTAGCACAGACCCATTCCGGTCGCCGCCTCTTGGACTGAATACACATCAAACACGATTACTATAATGAGGAAAGGGTGAGAGTGCCAGAACCTTGGAGACGCACCCTCCGGGTCCGACTCTTCCCCGCCACATGTCCAAAGAAAACCACAGTGGTCGCCGCCAGACGCGCGCGGAAGCGTTGCAGCGACACTTTGGTCAAGAGGAACACGTGTGCAACGTGGACGTTACCGGCCCGCACCGTGGGGGGTGGTATACGGCCGCAGTCATACACAACAAAAAAATGGTAAACGGGCTCACTTTCAAAGCCTACAGCGCAACACACGCGGAGGAAATTGTCATCACTCTGGCTCTCACCTATCGCTCTTCTAAACATATCACCGACTCACGAGGGGCCCGTCGGAACTATCAGCTAGGGTGGGCTTCACCGCTTGCTCAGCGCATACTGGAACCTAGCTGCCGATACGTTAATCCAACTCCACGAAATCTGGCTTGGGCACCCGGTCACCAAGGACTCAGGGGTAACGAACAGGCCGATCAGGCCGCCCGCGCACTCTCTTCCCGGGCTGTCTCCCTGTCTTTGGAAGCCTACTCCTAATCAGACAACTCGGCCCTCTCATTCAAAGATATTACCAATTACTACAAGGAGGAGCACCGGCGCTATCCAGACCCTTGTAAGGGACTGCATCGGGCTGACGAGCGCCTCCTTTTAAAACTGTTTACCAATACCATACTGTGCCCGGTGGTGCTAAAACATTTCAATTCATCATTTGATGGCACGTGCCAGTTCTGTGGTGAGGTGGCTGACACCTTCCATATCGTCTGGGCGTGCCAGTCCAGTCCATCTATCCCCCCCAACCCCAACCCCACGAGAGAGGACTGGGAGGCAACCCTGCTTGGCTGTCAAGACCTGAAGGCCCAAAAAACCCTGGTTCAACGGGCGCGGGCGGCGTTGCTTGCCAATGGAGCTCCGGAATAGGGGTCTAACCTAGTGCAGTGAGGGTAGTGGGCCAATATGGCCCCAACCCAATCACCTCTCTGTAACCATTTATTGGTTATTAAATGTTTCACCACCACCACCGACTAAATTTAGTAGGTGTTGGTAAGATTATGTTCACTTGAGGAGTGGACTCGATCCTTGCGAGTAGTAGAAAGAGTGAAGCGAGAGAAAAGTGACACGTGTCGAGCGCGTGACACGCGAGGGAGAGAGACGTCATCGTGCACTGCTGGAGGGCGTGAGCTACTTGACAAGACTCCAACACATGCAGCGAAGGGAGCGGTGCGAACGGAAGGACGGCGTAAAGACGCGTTCACACTTGGCCGCAAAGAGAGTGAAACCAGCGAAACTCCTTGGAAACTGGCTCTTTTCACCGCCAAAGCAGCCGGAAAACCACGCCACGCGCAAAAATCGGTCCGAGCACGATTTTCCCGCAACGCAATACCGGATCCGGTTTCTTCTTCACAGCCTTGCCTGCGCTAGATCAAACCACATGACCTAACCAGCTGGTCACAGATTCAACATGACGGCACAGGCGTCGGTGGTGGCTCGCATCGACTCATATCGAAAACTACCCGTGCAGCACGACGAAGCTTAATGGCCTCAACGAGGACGCGCTCATCAAGAGCCTGACTTGGATTAAGATCACCGAGAACTCTGGAGGCAGACGGTGCCGTGGCAGCGAGTCGGCATGCCCCAACGTCTCTCGCATTTGCATACAGCCAGCTGAATGCGCCACCGCCGCTGCCGGAGCGATCGCTCGTGTCGTTTCTGTTGCCTTGTTTCCCGAAACAACGTTTGAAAAGGTTCGAGCTGTTTCTTTTCACTACTTTGCGTGAATACGTGGAGTTCGATACGAACTTTAGTGCTCAGAAAGCAGGCGAAATTGAATCGTCAAGGTATAAACGGCAACGGCGACGGGATGGGGCAGAAGGAATGCGAACATCTTCGACGTGCGCGTTCGGGGTTTACCGGCCGCTCTGGCGTTTTCGTTTTTTCTTCTCAAGCGTGAGCGCGGCCAAAAGCGCGAGTCGGACGGTGCGATTTTCTGTGCAATGCGGCGTGTGGTGCGACGATGCGGCAGCCGCAGTGGTGACATTTTGTGACGTTTCAAGCCGATGGAATGCCGCGAGCCCGGATATGTTGACATCACCACTTGCGACGTTGTGACAAACGTCGAGTGCATTTTCATTGTGACGTAAAATTATTTCGCATTGAATAAAGTGATGTTTCAAGTGTGGCATTTTTGCAAGACAATGCCCGTTTTAAAACCGATAGCGAGATTGGAGATCGTGAGCAGCGATGCAAGGTCATTTCGCAGGTAAACATCGCTACACCGGCGTCTCTGTAAGCCGGATCGTTTGGCATGCTTCCGCCTTTGCTCTTGACTTCGATGGTATCTAGAAAGTAAGAGTGTATGCTAACGCATTACATACGAGTGCAAAGCCTAATAGTGCTGTCGCAAAGACAGTGACCAAGAGATGGTCAGGCATCGATTGACATACGGTTTTACAGCTAGCATTTCTTCCCTAATATGCCGAAAATGCCTCACAGCGTCGAGTGTTGCACAGAAGGTGCGCACTGCTACGTTCAACCTAATGCTCTACATGCTGCTATCCAGCAGCACTATCTCCTGAGCGAACATCAGCAGCACTATCCCTTCTAAGCAAATATCAGAAGCGACTATTACTCGTACAGAGAAAAAGTGACCGAAAGTAAAGTTGCGTCGCATGTTCGTTTCTTAACACACGTCCATTTCGTAACTACGCAACGTCTCTGTATATGCCTTTTGAACCGCTTTTACGCAGTGGGGTATGTACGGTCTCCACGAGATCATTTGTGAGTGAGCCGGCCGTAGATTACTTCCTAACACTCACTATATAACACGATTTGAAATGTGAACTCGGTGTAAACAACCGAACTGAAAGTAGGACCGCGACTGCGCACCCGGAAGTAAATTCCGTCGCACAGCAGCATGAAGACCCACAGAACCACATGTTCCTTTATCATAAAAATTAACGCCCTTAAACTCGATTATGGGATTCAGTGTATCATGCTATGCAAGAAGGCTTATAAAATAACCAATATTTTTCAGTACACTTCTGTCACGAGTAAGCTCCCGTTTGAAGTCGCTGTGCCTTAGTCTTACCTTCACGAATTACGCCAAAAGCACACCTTGTTCGTCCAACAAGCTGAAGAAGCACCACTTGCAAAGTGTGTTTTACGTTGACCCACGCAACTGCAATTCCTTACCAGGAAGATACTTCGGTAACGAGCAGGTCATCACGCCGAGGATGAGGCCCATGACAGTGGTCACTACGGAACCGAGCCACCACGCGCCGACCCACGCAGGGCTCTTGGAAGTAAGGCCCATGCTATAAATAGGCAAATGATGCAGTTCTAGTCCAGTATTGATTGTGGGAAATTCGCACTAAATGCATTTATCTCAAAAGTGCAGAAACTTGGGCGTGTTCGTAATCCGTATTTCTTTACTGTCATACAAGTTAACAGAGGACGGAAGAATGACGCGGACACTTGCCCGTGCACGTGTCGTTCTTCATTTCTCTGATAACTTGTGCGCTTGAAAAGTAAAATTTTTGTCGTGCTTTAATCGGTGGTTCTTAGTTAGCAACCATCTTCTGGTTGCTTAACCTGTGTGTGATATCGATAAAGGCTGATGATGAAGCCAAAGTGCGTGTACTCAGAAAATTAACACTAGCAAAACTTGTCCTATTGACATTATACAACTATGCAGCACCTTCATTTTGTTCAACGGTACAGCGTTAGAGAATGCTGTGCTCCTTAGCGAAGCAAGCTTTGTCGTTAGGCAAAGAGTTCCGCCAATGCTCCGGCGCCCTAATATTTGGGTGTAGTCCGTGGCGGTGGTAGGTAAAGTACCTGGTCGCGGTGCTTGGATGCTATTGCGAAGGCTGCGGGCTCGTTCCCGGTCGCGGTGGTCGCATTTTCATAGAGACCAAATGATTTCAGTCCCGTGTACCACAAAATGTCGGTGCAGGCACAAAGCATACCAAAAGGCCGAAATTTCCGTAGGCCTCCGTTACGGTGACCTCAGACATATCGCCGTTTCGGCGAGTAAAAGGCCTAAATTATATACTGATTGTTCTTTATTGTTACATAACACTATATTGCTGCCTGCCATCAACTTTTTTCCTCGCATAAAGGTTGGTTAGTTAGATGATGCACTTTTGACGCAGTGCTCCTCTGTCGACTTAAAAGCCATCTGCAATGAAATTTCGCACTCCGTAGATTGTCACTAAATACGTCCTGTCGGACGTAGGGGCTTGGAAATTACCATGAACGTCTCAAAGTCACAAGAAACTGCATTAAATTTGTCTTAATAGGAAGAATCCAAGAGCCAAAACTTGTAATCTCAGGACATATCGAACAAGCAGTCACAGCGAATGCCAAGCATTCACATAACTGGTACATTTCAAGTGCAGCGATGACGCAGATTACATATCCTTTAAGCTCGCGCATGGGTACGCGATTTCTCTGTTCACCACATTTTTTGCTGCAGATTCAAGTCAAACAAATAATCCTCACAAGTCGTCACTTCTTATATTTTACAAGTCAGGAGTGGCGCATACATACCTCGAGACGTCAGCAGATATATCGACGTAGTAGGTGAGTGTGTAACCACCCACGATGAAGCCGACGGCAGGCCCGATAATCGTCATGCTGTTGAAGATGCCTGCGCACATGACGTGACCGTCAGGCGTTAATATTTTTGGAACCAACAGCGCTAAACAAACTATAAGTATTAGTCGTTTTGTCAAGTCTAGGAATTCAAGGTGATAGCTTTACGAGCTAGTTTCGCAGACATTCCGCTGTCGGTGCCGGTTTCGAACAGAGACGAAGTCTCGGCAGAGGACCAAGCTAATTCTTGTTAGTGCCAAAGCATCGCGAAATAATACATGATCTACTTCAAGACGCTCTGTCAAGTCATCGTGGAGGAAAATGAGACTGAGCTGTACAGAAAAGATCAAGTTACATGATATGATTTACTAATTATTTGAAGTTTCTTCACCTTCATTCAAACGCAGTACCACTCTCATGAATTGCCGACTGGAAAGGAAATTCGCAACAGTGGCACTGTGGTTGACGACAAACGAAGATATGTCCCGCTGCGTGGAAGTGCATCGTACGCCATGTTTCGCCACGAATGTAATGTTAAGAGACTGATATGAAATTGAGCAAGCTACAGCGAAAACCTCGCAAAATCAGCACAGTGGCAAAAGAGCTCACTGTCCTGCGTTGAGGGCCGAACTCAACGCTGGACAGTGAGCTCTATAAGTACCGCATTCACAAATGCAGATTGCCAAGCATTTAAGCAATGTTAAGAAACGCAAAGCTATATATATCGGACTTGGAAATGTTCAAAACAGTTTGATCAACACGGTTACACCTCTGGTGTTCACATATCGATTGAACCTTTCCCTCCGCGGTAATTTTAGAACAAAAAAATTGGCAGTATATCCACGGAGTGAATGAAGGAAAGTGGGGCGAAGCATTCATCCGTCCATTCGTTCTTGCTTCCATCTGTTCATACGTCCGACTGTGTGACCGTCCATGCGTCCATCCGCTCGTCCGTGCGTCCGTCCCTGCGTTCGTTCAGGCATCCACCCCTGCGTCCGTTCATGCGTCCATCCATGCATCTGCCTCTGTGTCCGTTCGTCCATCTATTCAACACTCCAAGTACCACCATCTCGCATCTTTTCATCATATATTCCCCATATAGAAGCACCGCTATCCAGCGGACGTTCCAAGGACTAAATGAGAGGTGGCACAAGCACACTCTCTTACGCCTTGCGCTTCAGGTCTACTTCCCACTTTTAACTACCTCGAGTTCATGGTATATGCTAGTTCACTGTATTCATGGCACTGCGGCCCAACGCTCGCTAAACCTTTGTAAAACCAAGCAGGTTACGCCCAGCAAGTGTAACGTAGCAACCCTTTCTTGTCAGATAGTGCTCAATGTACATGCTAATGGCTGCTAATAGAAATCGCAGCGTGCGCGTTGACTAAAAGCCGAATGCTCCTGTCTCTCATTCCCCATTAGCAGCCATTGGCATGTATATTGAGCACTATTTTTATTGTTCAAGAACGCAAAGAAGAAATCTCTTACCGGCACCACCTTGGAGGTCAAAATGTTATACTTGTTACACACTACAACGGTTACGGGATTGAACGGGTGCCGCTATAAGGAGCTTCGCCCCCTAAAAACATTTCTATGCATAATGTCTTGAGCATGCATGGAAATGAATGCACCTATGTAGAGGCTGGACTGACGCCTAGGTAGGTTCTCGTCCAAGTACGCGATGGTCACCGTGTTTATGGGAGTGGCGCCGAGTCCGCTGATGAGCTGTCCGGCCATCAAAATGAAGCGGTAGTTCCTGCACAAATCAAAAGTACAGAAGTTGTTTGTGATTAGCTAAGATCCTGAAGCCTCCTCTGCTTCGTCGCAGCTCTAATCAGTGTCCTCGCACGGCGCTCAGTCCATACAGGCGAGTAATAAAGGAAGTAACAGCTTAATTCGGCTACTCGAGAGAAGTACATGCTTTACTGTAGGCATGTTTTTTATTGCGATAGCTATTATATGGGCACTCTCGGCTCTATTTTGCCGCCGGCGTCGACGTCGCCGTCGCTCACCGTATATGTATACGTATTTATATATGTGAAAATGCAAGAAAGAAAGATAACCCAGAAAAACACTCCGGTGCGCGCAATTGTACTTGGGTCCACTCAATCGTGAGTGCGAGGCGTTAACCGCTGAGCCACCGCCGAGAAGCACGTCCTTCACCATTCAAACGGCAATATGTACCACTTACCGCTGCTGACGCACATCTCGGAGGTAGGGGGGGTATCGTGTTTTGAGCATTATCAGCAAGTTGGGGCAATGAGCGCGCGTCGCCACATCACGTGGCGGCACGCGCTCTTATCTCCCACGCGTACTTTGCACCGCTTGGAGGAGGAGAGCTACGCTCTCTCGCACGTCCTTCTCTACGGTAGGGAGGAGGGGTGGATCGTACGTCTTCGCTGGTGGCCTCGGGCTCTACCTGGAACGATTCTGTTGTAGTTACCAGGCGCACAAAAGTCACTGCAATCATTGTAGTCTCCATTTGCTAAAAGTGTGTGCTTTTCAGACACAGCGAAGTAACAACTGAAACGCTTATTCGCGTGCATCTCTACCTGTGAGTACGTTTCGTGCGTCATTTGTGAGTGAGAAACGTGGAACACGTTTTGATCTGCTTTCTATTATGCGCGTTACCTCCAATTAGTTGCTATTGCATTCACTGCTTCGCCTTTGCGGCAAAGCTCTGACCTTTTTTAATATTTTCTCTTTCTACCCCCGAACCACTTTCACTTTGGTTGAATCCCTGTGACTCTCGGTTTCTTTTTTTATTTTAGGCCAGAAACTTGGAAACAACGCCGCCAAGGCGTAGATAAAAAGTTCCTATTTCATATTTATATTTCACAAGTTAACATGGCTCCTCCTGAACAACAGCCGACAACATCACGTTCAGAATTTATACGTAACAAGCGGCCAGGGAGACTGCTTGAGAAATTGTTTTCTCGGGAAAATCACAGAAGTATAGTAGAAATAAACTTGACCTGTGATCCCCCTTGCCTTATTCGACTTAGTGCAAGATCAAAATTAGTAAGATGGTCCTATATTGTCACCATCGCGTTCTAAAGCATCATATATCCGACCAACGTACTGGCCATCTCTCGCAGCTCCCCTTCCCCTCTCCCTGCGATTTCCTCGTTTTATTCTCTCTCCTTCCGCTTTTACGCACTTCCTTATCTCTTTTCCCTCGCTGTTGGGAAAATATGAGCGATGGTCACGAATGTTTAATGGAAAGCAGAACGTAACCCCAGCGCTGCGTCGTAATTATTGCACCATTCCAGCCCAAACGGCGACGTTTTGCCGATACGTGGTTTGTTTGCCAACCCTAGCCTAATAAGTCCGTCTTTTCTGTAAGAGCTGCCTTACCCTCGACACATTGCTCTCGTGCACCCCCGACAACTAACTGCGTAAAAAAAATCCGCGTATAGCCATGCAACTAGCTTCTGTAATTGGTTGCACATAGCACAGCAGTCAGCAGACACACAGTTACCTTGCAGACCAGAATTGCGGCATTTCGACTATAGTTATGCTCCAAGTTGTCTGTAGTAGCTGCATCGTGCGTCGGTTATACGACAGAATGTACGGTATTCAGCTCTTGAAAGGTGTGAGTATTTTAGAAATTGCGCAACTTCCTAACTGCTGCTGTCTGTTGTGTTGTAGTGTCTTTAGCGAGGATATATATAATCATTATAATCATCATCATCATCAGCCTGACTACGTCCACTGCAGGACAAAGGCCTCTCCTATGTTACGCCAGTCAACTCAGTCCTGTGCTCACTGTTGCCATTTTACACCCGCAAACTTATTTGCCCACCTAATCATCTGTCTCCCCCTAACCCGTTTGCCTTCTCCGGGAATCCAGTTAGTTGCCCTTAATGAGCAGCTGTCATCCCGTCTAAGCGCTGCATGCCTGGCCCATTTCCATTTCCTCTTCTTGATTTCAACTATGATATCCTTAACCCCGTTTAGTTCCCTGATTCCCTCTGCTTTCTTCTTGTCTCTTAAGGTTACACCTACCAATTTCCTTTCCATCGCTCACTGTGTTGTTCTCAATTTAGGCTGAACCCTCTTTGTAAGTCTCCAGGTCTGTGCTCCGTAGCTAGGTACCGGCGAGATGCAGCTGTTATATACCTCCCTCTTGAGGGATAGTGGCAATATACCTGTCATGATTTGGGAGTGCTTGCCAATTGTGCTCCACCCCATTATTATTCTTCTAGTGACTTCAATCCTGTGGTTCGGCTCCGTAGTTATTACCTGTCCTAAGTAGACATAGCCTTTTAGGCATTATTACATATCTCGAAGCACTGCTCTCTACCGAGGCTGTACATAAATTTGTTTTCTGTAGCTTAATTTTAAAGCCTACCTTTCTGCTCTCCTTGTCTAACTCCGTAATCATCAGTTGCAGTTCGCCCCCTGAGTTACTCAGCAACGCAATGCCATCGACGAAGCGCCGGTTACTAAGGTACACTATAACAACTCTTATGCCTATCTGTTGCCATTCAAGGCCTCTGAAAACTTCCTGGAAGCATGCGGTAAATAGCATTGTGAAGATCGTACCCACTTGCCTTGAGCATTTCTTGATTGGTATTCTGTTGCTTTCTTTATGAAGAACAGCGGTAACCATTGATCACTTGTGGATTTTTTCCAGGATTTTTATATATGCTTCGTCGACACCCTGATTCCGCAGTGTCTGCATAACTGCTTATATTTCTACTGAATCAAACGCCTTCTCGTAATCTATGAAAGTTATGTATAGTGGTTGGCTATATTCTCAGCACTTCTCTATTACTTGATATATAGTATGAGTGTGGTCGATTGTTGAGTAGCCGGTTCGAAATCCTGCTTGTTCCATTGGTTGATTGAATTCTAATGTTGTCTTAATTCTGTTATCTATTACCTTTGTAAATAGCTTGTATTCTACGGAGGGCAAGCTTATCGGCATGTAATTCTTCAAGTTTTTGTCATATTATTTCTTATGTATTAAGATGATGTTAGCATTCTTCCATGATTCTGGTACTCTTCTTGTCAAGAAAAACCTCTAAAAAAGAGTGGCTAGTTTTTGTAACACGATTTTCCCTCATCTTTCAGTAGATCTGATGTTACCTGATCCTCACCAAAAGCTTTGCCTCTTTGCTTGATCTCCAAGGCTTTTCTGACTTATTTTATTATTACTGGTGGGGTGTCACCTGGGTTACTGCTAGTTCTTAGATTAAGGTGGTGGTTGTCATGGCCACTGCACAGGTTTCTGTAAAACTCCTCTGATATTTTAACTATCCTCGATAAGAGCCGAGTACCTCTTCTGACGCGACACTCTGAATTCCCGTACTTTCCCTCTCAGTGCTAGCTCTTTGATTGGCTTCTTGCGTATCAGTTTTCGTCGTTCCTTCTTCAAGTCTAGGCGAAGTTTAGACCATACCATTCCATGGTGACTGCATCGTACCATGCCAAGCAATTTCACATCCTGCACGATGCCTGGGTGTGCACTCAGTATAAAGTCTATTTCGTTCTTATTTTCGCCATAAGGGCGCCTCCATGTCCAATCACGCTTCGCTCGTTTTCGGTAGAAGCTATTCAAAACCCGTCAATTATTGCGTTCTGCGAGTTCATTCGTAGCTCTTCTCTGGAATTTTCAGTTCCGATGCCATACCGTTGTACTGAAGTCTCTTATCCGTATAGTATACTGTGCTTTTACCTTTCTCGATGCCGATTCCACGTCTCCATAGAAACATTGAACTGATGCGTCATCATGGCTGGATGTAGGCGCGTAAGCCTGTACCACTTTCATCTTTTATTTCTTATTGCGGTAAATACAATGCCTGCCACCCTTTCATTAATACTATAGTATTCCTCTATGTTGCCAGCTATGTTTATGTGAATAAGGAAGCCCACTCAAAGTTCTCTTCTGTCAGACAAGCCGCGATAGCAAAAGACGTGGTGATTTTTTAGCACTGTACAGGCCTTATCTCTTCACACTGATTAGCAAAGCCCAAAAAGAAACGTCTGCAGCCCCTTCCGTTTTGACTGAACAGCGTACCTGATGCTTCCGGTCTTGGTGCACGAAGAGCTGAAGCCTGTCATTGGGCAAAGGTCGGTCCCTGCCGCCGACAGGCGATAACCCGGCGCCAGAAAGTGGGCCATGGCCACGATCAAGTTGCCCAGTCCCAACATGGCGACGCCGTAGCCAATAAAGCGCGGCTTGTTGCGCTTAGTCGCCAGAAAAGCCACAGGCAGCATGGTCAGGCAGCTGGCCACGTCGTTGCTGCTGAGGATCATGCCACTTTCGTAGGCCTTGAGCTGAAACCGACGCTCGAGCGTCGGCGACACCACCATCATGACGCCGGTCATGGAAAAGCTGCGCGTGAACGATACCAGGCAAAGAACGGTGAGTGCGCAGCGGGGCGTCCTGAACTCTGCAGGAAGCCCGGGTAGAAGCCCATCACTCCACAAAGAACTTCGTGCCTACGCCGATCCACTGCCACTATGTCACTCTTCTGTGGCGACGGGCTCATGGAACTGAAAGGAATTGGCTCTCGTGGAATCTGCGATTCGCCCGTGTCGATAGGAGTTTCCTCACCCGCCTTTCTGTCCACAGTCGGTGAAAGAGGTCCCGAGGGCGAAGTCGCCTCCTCGGTGGACTTCGACTGCTCGTCCTTTACCATCGGCGAAAGAGGTACTGAAGGCGAAGCCACCTCATCGGAGGACTTCAACTTCTCTTCCTCCACTGTCGGTGAAAGTGGCCCCGAGGCCGCAGCCGACTCATTGAAGGACTTCGACTTCACCTCCTCCACCATCGGTGAAAGGGGTCCCGATGACGAAGCAGGCTCATTGGAGGACTTCAACTTCTCCTTCAGTGAGAGCGAATCTATCGGTGTCGCAACCTCACCGCTGAATTGTATGGAAAGGGCTGCCTGCTCTTCCTGGCTCGTTAGGCTCAACGGTGAGAGCATCGCCTCAGCAGCTGACGGTACCTGGACTTCTGCACCTTTGCTGCGCTTTTTCTTGCTCTGTTTCTTTTTCGACCGCTTCTCGCTGTCACTTCTTTTTACGTCTGCAGCCCTGGGGTCCTTGCGTTCGACACTTTGTTTTTGAGCGGCCGATGCTGACGTTGGACTGATGAGACTGTCAGGCCTGGCAAGGGCAGCCGCACCCTTAACCTCCGCTGCACCACCAGTTCTGTTCGTGAGAGATAAAGTATTACCATTTCTTTCGGCATTCACCGTTTCAAGTACAAGCTCAGTCATATCAACCCTCAGAAGCATACTGACCCTCCACGTTATCCATTGCCACACGTATAGAGCTTCACAGAAAGCTCAGTCAAGAGACTACTGTACCTAAATAGATATATATCTGGAGTCGTAAGACCACTAAGAATAAATGAATATTTCACTGAAAATATCAAATATTGCAGTAAAATAAAATCAATGTTCCTGCTGCAAATGCTAAGGAATCCACTGTGCACGTCCCCGATTTTGCGAAAGCTGACGATACGAGTATTAGAGATTTTTTTATCAATTCGTCAAGGAACTGTGAGTTCTGACGATGACGCCTATGTGTTGTGGGCAAGATCGAAAGCCATTATCTTGCACTCGAGCTGGAAACTCATTTGTACCACAACAAAAAAAGGAAATCAGCGTAATCCTTGGGTAAGGCGTGAGATTATTCATTTAACCAAAAATTATATGTAAAAGGAAACCGAAAAGTCGTGACAAGTAACTGCCCTGTCCGCATCACTGCGAATGAAGCTTGGACAAGCAAAAGAGAAATAGTAAGAGGAAATATTTGTGGACTTAATGGGGTCTTACCCACAATAGTTTTAGCCTTACTTGTCACAAGTCGCTTCCAGTCAATACAGCATTGTTGTTCACGACAAAACCACAACCGACTGTTCGAAAAATGCCTCCTACCATAATGAGTTCTTCCAGTCAGTTTATTCAAATGTTTTTAGCTGTACTATTCCTGCTAAACTTACATCATTTAAAGAAACATGAATCAGCTATGAAGATAGTGTCACTACTTTTAAACATAAAAAACAAAAATGTGTCGGTCCAGACGGAATTCTGAATTCGCTGAATGGGTTTCTAGGTACTTAGAAATAATTTTTATTGCATCATTGCAACAAAAACAGGTCTCAGACGACTGGCTTGGGGCAAAAATTATTCTGATATACAAAATTGGAGACAAGCAGAATACTGAAAATTATCGACCAAGTTCGTTAACTTGCCTCTTCTGCAAACTCATTCACCACATGTCGAACTCAATATACAGGGTGTTTCAATAAATGTGTCCAATACTCTTTAAAAATACTCGCGGCGTTGCCTTTCCTGCGGCAGAAGTCATCTTTAAGTGGTTGCAAACAATAATTACGGCAGCCATTATAGAAGTTAAGAAAATGGAGTTTCTAACCAGTGGTGATAGGCGATCGAATCAGATGATGAATAAAAGACCGTCCTATGAAGAGTCCATGGCCACATTAAAATTTTGGAAAAGCGGCCACTGGTAATCACCGCGGAGTGTTGAAATCTGCTTATTCAGCTGGCGAAACCAAAACCAACGGACCAAACAGCGCAGATACCATTCCCTTCGACAACGCCCTCAATGACGACACTACTGCAGTGGGGGAGAATAATAAGCGAGCGTCGTTAAGCGGCCTCGGAGCGAAATGTGTAAATTGAAGGTTGACAACGGCGAGGCAGCGCAACAGCTTCCGCATGTTAGGAAGCTCGAATGAAGGTTAATGTTTCTGTAAATGTTGGCCAGTGAATGCTCGCAATGTATTGTGGGTCAACTATGTTATCTATATCTTGCTTTAACACGTTATTTGTTGTTGAACAGTTAAATGTCAATAAGTATGCTAATCCGAAAGGGTTCATTATTAGCAACATATGTGCAGCACGAAGCCGCGAGCACATACATATGGATTTCTCAAAACAGAACATTTGTTCAAGAAAAATTATTTCATTCGTTTTAGAAAGAGGACGAGGTGACAAAGCACGATGACAAATCAAGTACAATAATTTATTTCCAAGCCTTCAGCGAAAAGTTTATTGTTTCAATATTTTTTATGCAACAGGACATATTGTTTATGACAGAGTTGTCGAAATACAACTATTTATGCTTCACTGCTATGGCATTTTGAAACAAACGTAATGATGTCAGCAGGTTAAATTGTGCAGGTTGTAAAATATACAAATTTCAGGCACCGTAAAAATTGACTTCATGCGAAACAGTCAGCAAATAGCACCGTAAGCCGTATTTTTTTTTCTAATTTGAATCAATTGATACCTAGAGGACTGAATTCTTTTCGTGTAGATTGAGCAGTGGTTCAAAATTATGTGCTTCTCAGAGAGGACGAAAGTACTGGTGCGAGAGCAAATTCTGATCCTACATAACGTCGGCAGTCACGCTAGTGCCGAGACGTTCCTTTCTTTGCCAATAATTGTATAAAATGGTGGGATTTATTAACAACTGTAATTCATAATTTTGCAAGCGTTCTCGACAAACCTGGACAAACTGATGTAATTTTTTTAGATATTCAGAAAACATTTGACTTTGTTTCACACGAAAAGCTACATCACAAACTAAAATATATTGGTTTCCCCTCTTTCATAATTAACTGAACCTCTGTGTGATGAGACAAAATCACCCACTCGGTTTATATTAATGGTCGCTACTCGCGTCGCCTGTCAATTACCTCAGGTATACCACAGGGTAGCGTACTGGGACCACTCCTCTTCTTAGTTTTTATAAACAACATCGTTAATGTAGTAACAGAGCTGGTTCAAATACGATTGTTTGCATATGATTGAATATTGTACCATGAGGTTGTTTGTCGGGAGGATCAAAAACTTTTGAGCACTTACCTTCAGAACGTTCATTCTTGGTGTCGAAAAATGGGATATGAAGTTAAATTTAACAAAAAACAGTTTACATGCATATTACGAAAAAATAAACAATTCTTTGCTTACAGTCTTCACGCTAATCTCCTAGTTGAGGTAAATGAATATAAGTACTTGGGTTGGACCATACCTAACAACCTCAGTTGAAATTCCCATACCGCTAACATCTGTGCTACTTCTTTTCAAAAGCGTTGTGTTCTACGACACAAACTAAAGCAGGCGCCCACTGAAACCAAACTTCACACATATAAAGCGCTAATTAGGCCAAAATTGGAATACGCCTGCACTGTCTGGGATCCGCACACCAACCACAATATAGCAGCACTTGAGATAGTTCAGCGCAAAGCTGTAAAATCTATTTTTTTCTAAATACCGTAAAACCGACTCACCAACAGCAAATATACGTATTAATGGAATAGACTTTGAAATTACGAAGAAAATTACTCAGGCTTGAATTTCGTTTCTCTTGAAAAATAAGAAGTTGTATTTTTATCCCGATCCTTATCTACACCGTCAACGACAAGATAAACCAGACATTATGACTATGAAACCCTTACTCCATATCAAACAAGAACTATTACCTTGAAATTTTCTTTTTTCCCTCGCACTATTAACGAATGGAACGCACTGCCATCATCATTGCTAAAATCAGTTGAGTCGATCGACACAATTACTGATATGTAAAGCTTAAATTGAGTTGTGTTTGTTTGTTCTTGTTTTTTGCCTTCTGAAAATTTTTGTTTTTTTTTTTTGAAATTTCATCCCTCTTTCCTGGGCCCTGTGAGCCTGCAGTATGTTGTAAATAAATTAATAAAATACACCAATAAGAGTACACCGACCGCAGGCGTCTTTGTGACGCTTCCGTACCCTGAAGGTTCTATGCTGTGCATATGTAATGTTTGTTACATAGATATACGAGTTCCACAGATATACTCAACGTCATCCTATGAAAAAATTGGGCGGAAAATATGCTATGAAGGTCATGCCATACCATACTAGTTTTGCAACATGCTATCTGAACGAAACCACCGAACGATAGATAGATAGATAGATAGATAGATACCTTCTAAATACTTCTTTTGAATGCAAAAGCACAAAGTCGTCATGTTGACTTTAGCAATGATTCCATGAACCATGAAGAAGTCCTCTGCATTATCGCGCAAGTAATGTTTTCATCGGGTGCTCTACGAGGCTTTTCGTGGAAAGGCTAGAAAGGTTAGCAACGATAAAACTAAGTACGTTATGAGCGTGCTGCTAAAGATAGCAGCTGCTGCGATTGAAGACTAAGTGGGAGTCACTTCTGCAATCGTTTTTCGCGTGATGATGAAGATCGAATAATTAATATTCTTGAGTTGCAGTTCATACCTAATCTTAAAAAATGACAAAATCAGTTTTCTTCTTAATCCTAACTACTCATCCAAATCTGTTTCGTGGTTGTGCGTGTGCACTTGTTGGGTGTTCAGCTCGGAGAGCGGAAAACATACTTTACTCAACGAGTTTTGACACCGCATACCTGAGTGCTGGTGGTTGCAACGTCACAAGGTATCGGTAATTTGATTCAAACAAAAAAACTAAAGTTATCCGAAAACCCAAATAGGCAGGAGGCTTTTCTTATACACCGTGATTTGACGTTCTTTTCATCACAGAAATGACGACAGAAAATATACTCGATGAGATCACGAAGAAATGTTATAGCCAGGTGCCGAACCCATCACCTCTCGCTCTGCAACAGCAGCAGTAGTGCACGCTATTCACTGCACCAAGGTCGCAGTCTGGGACGGTTGCACAACTGTTTCAATCTCAGGCTTTACTCTAACAGCGATCTGGGTCGATGGGGAAGTAATTAATAATGACCATGGTCGCCACGATTAGCTCCTGCATTGCACCATTACTATTCGTTCCTCCAGCTCGGCATGTTTTCCAAAGAAAATAACATTATATCAATGCCTCGAGAAACCGTAAGGTGGCGACCTTAGCCAAAGCCTTGGCCTCGCTCATAGCATCCAATCATATTAAAGCTAGCTCTGCAACGCGCTCTCGCGTCTCGTTGCTGTAACAGCTCCTTACAAGCACACCGAGCAAATCCTTGGTCAATCGTGGTTGGGCTACAGAGGAGACAAGAGGCACGCTGCGTTCACCTCTAGTTTTGCCATAGTGTATAACAATTACCACGCCGCGGGATGACGACATTAACCGAAGTCGTCCAGGCAGTGACGCTCCTATAGCTCTCACAACACTTTATTTATTCAAAAACACTCTTACTATTCACAACTACAGCTGCTACAAGGCTCCGTTTAATCATTCATCGTTGGACGTTGGAGATTTGCCAACAAACTTCGGCGTGGTTGCATGCACGTTTGAGCAATAATTGAGTATTATACAAGCTCTCTTATATTAATGTACAGCAAATATTCACCTATTTCCGTAAGGACAAGTTTTACTCTAATTTTATACGAATTCCTCTGACGGAGGAATCAACCATGTTTGTATTCTTTTTTACAGCCACAAACCTAAAAAAGTAGCCCAGTTGACGCAAGGTACCAAAGCTTGGCGAACCCTGTTTGAGGTCTAGATGACTTCAAGGTGAAAGCCATCTTGTTCCTGTTACGCGGTGTATCGGACCTTTTCTGCCACCCCCTCCCCCCTGAGAAATTGCTACGTTTGACCTAGTTCTGCAGGGCTTTCAGCATAAGGGGAATTGAAAGGCTTCTACACGTGATGGCGTCATATTGTCGTTTCTTGAGGCCAAAGGTGGTGACGTCGTCTTGCCGTTACCTAATGTGTCATCACCAACTGTGCATCACGGAGGCATTGCAGTGCTTCTACACCTCACTTGGCTTTGCTTCAGCTCTGTGATGAACACACCTTTGATCAAGCGCTGGTGTTAGTTGATGCTACGTTATGTAACCACAGGGCTACGTCACCACTTTTCACTCCAAAGAATATATTCACGTTATATGATGACATTATCACATGATCTTTTGTATCACTCGTGTTGACGCTGACGCCACGGACCACCGGCGCCACTGAAGCCGCTGGCGGTCAATTTTCGCATATGATGAGGCATCTGAAGTTTTCGCCTTCTTGAACATAAAATTACAAATGCTGGATATCTTTGAGGATTGTGGTATCTCTTGCGCGATGAGTGCCTATAGCGCTCATTCTGGAACAGCGCTCAATGTGAATGGTTGGTTCACCCTATAGTACCTGGCTGTGGTGTCGTCACCGGGAGACAAGTCCTTGGTGAGTGGCCTGTCGTCTTCTGGAGATGACGGTGACAAGTGCTTGCTCTTAGCAGGACCACCAGAAGACAGACTGGCGAACTGCTCTTCACCGCTGTGCGAGAACGGCGACTCCTGCCCGCCAGACAACGCCGCGCCGTCATCTTCCAAACGCTTTTGCCGATGGCGCTTTTTGGAAGACCCTGGCGATTGGGCTGGATCCATGCCTTCAAGAAAAAAAAAGCTGCGTGATCAACGTTTCTCGCGAGATGGCCACAAAAACAATCACGGAGGATCAAGGCCACAGTTTTCGAAAAGCCTGTGCATGACAACAAATTCGTTACTGATTGTCTAACTTAAACCTCTGCGTTCACAGCTTATTAACATGCCTTAATTTATTTGTTAATTAGTGATAGAACAATTAAATGTGAGGGTGCAATGTTGCTGAACAATGTGACACCTTGCGAAGAGTTTACCCAAAAGTACTAATTAGTACGCTTGGTTTTCATTTCAATGATATTCAGTTTGGCAGCCGTGCGTGCCTGAGCAGCACCTGAATATCGCGCTTGCCTTTACAATGTTGTCGGACCCACAAGAGGATCTGTTGCTACCATGCCCAGTTAAGACGGATTTACGCTACGAGCCCAGGGTATTGCGAGCATCAGCTGTGTTGGCGCGTGGAAGACGAGGCAACGCCCACATTTGCGAGGACTGCCTCACGTGCCGATGGCTTAAAAGGGCCAGCACAACGAGAATTCGACACAGTTCGCCAGCGGTGCGCGCCTGAGCAGCACCTAAATATTGCGCTTGCTTTTACAGGTAAGCGGCATTCTTGAAAAATCCTTTTATGCTTTAGAAGTGTGCCCTGCTGCCGAACAATTTGTCGCTTGTTTTGTTTGCACAGTCATTGCTGTTGGCTTGCTGTACGTTTTACTGTTGGTTTGCTGTTCCAATGGCTAAAGAAATGACAAAAGTCTTCGAAGATTTCAAGTGTGAGCTTAGGCTAGAAATCAGAGGCTTAAAAGGAAAATTTGAGGGCATTGGGGAAATCACGAAGCAGTTACAGGAAGAATTGAAAGAAAACAGAGAACTTCGTGCTCAAAATATGAAACTGACAAACAAACTAGAAGAACTGGAACAATATTAGCGTTCCAACAATGTTGAGAATAAGGGCATTCCGCTTGAAGGTGAACCAGTCGATATAATCAAACAAATTGTTGTAGTCATACAGGAGGAAGTAACGGAAGCTGACATTGATGTTTGTCATCGTGTGCCTACTGCTCGGCACGACGAATCAAACATAATAGTCCGGTTCATCCGTAGAACAAAGAGAGATGCTTTCCTCAGCAAAGTGGAGAAATCAAAATTAGATGCAAAGCAACTTGGATTCCAATCCCCTTCCAGAGTTTATGTGAATGAACACCTAACCCGCTAGGGCAAGCAACTTCTCTGTGCCACAGTACAAAGAAAAAAGGAACTACGATGAAACTTTGTGTCGACTGCAGGCGGCAAAATGTTTGCAAGGAAAGATGAAAACTCACCTGTATTGAGGATTGCATGCATTGGCGACACTGACGATGAACGAAGGAATGTAGTGCGCGGTCTTCTGAGTGTACTTGTAGAGTGTCGCATACGTAATTTACAGTCCTGAAGTGTGTAGCTATTACGATGTTGCCACTGTTAACGAAACTTTCTCATGGGATTCTAAACCGTTTAAAACCCTACACCTAAACACGCGTAGTATTAGAAATAAAGAGCGACAACTTAGTGACTCGTAGGCCTCTATCACCCACAGCTTTGATAATCTGATGTACACTGAAACCTGGCTAACAGAAGCGGAAAAACCACCACATTTCCACGGTTACTCATACAATGGTTTCGTGCGGTCAAGCGGTAGAGGTGGTGGCATAGCAATTTATGTTAAAACGTCATTAAGGCATGCAATTATTTCCGAGTTTTCAGTAATAAACAGCAGCGTTGAATGTATGTCGGTTCGTTTACAGAAATTAATAGTTGTAGAAATATATCGACCACCAATGGGCAACAAAATAGACCTTTTTGAGTATTTGGAGCGTATGCTTTCTTTTCTATGTCAATTTTCGATGCCTTTTGTAATAATGGGGGACGTCAACATAAATATGTTATCGAGTAACACTGCAGCTAAAAAGTTTATTGAAATCATACACTCCTTTGCATGCACCAATCTTATTACGGAAGCCACAAGAATAACAGGAAAGAGTGCAACTTCACTCGACATATGTGTAACAAACATTCATTCCCGAGACTGTTTTTCTGGACTGCTAACGGCTGACGTAAGCGACCATTTACCAATTTCTTGCTTACTGCCAAATATGCAAGTCAAACGCGAAACCACAGTGGAAGCCTTATCTCGCAGCATTAGTGCTACAGGCCTGGAAGTGTTTCGCTCACATATTCAATCAGTCGATTGGACAGGCGTGTTTGAGAAAAGAAACCCAAATGCAGCATACGAGGCATTTTTCGAAAAACTTAGACTATGTTATAACCAAGCATTTCCATTGACCTTGCGAAAATCAAAACCCAAACGTGCAACGAAGCCGCGGATTGATGAAAAGCTATTGAAAATGATTAAAACAAAAAATAAAATGTACCACACATTTGTTCGGTCACGGAATCTGGAGGCGTTGTCAGAGTTTGAAAAATACCGAAATAGGTTGAACACCGACTTAAAGCGTGCGAGGGAAACATATTATAAAAAATTATTCACGAAAATAAAAAAATAACTCTAGGAAGGTGTGGGACGAGGTTAAGAATCTAATGTCAGAGAAAAAAGAACCACCACCGCTATGTTTTCATACTAATGCAGGTACCTTATCTGATAGTGACGCAGCGAATAAGATGAATGATTACTTTGTCACCAGTGCACAATACAAAAATGATAGCAATATAGCTCCCTGTGTTACAATAAGAGAACGTGTGCTTATAAACTCCGTGTCACTATCCCCAGTGACATCAGAGGAAGTAATACAATTAATAAACCAGATTAAAAATAACGTAGCCGCTGGCTTTGATGAGATCAAGGTGACTCCGCTAAAATACGTAGCTGATGTTATGGCTGCAGTGATTGTTTATATAATAAATAGAATGTTCGAAACGGGCATTTTCCCAGACAGCCGAAAAATAGCGAGAGTATGCCCAGTCTTCAAGGGTGGTGATAAACGGCTATTCACAAACTACAGGCCATTATCCGTTCTTCCTGTTTTATCTAAGGTATTTGAGGATGCAGTAAACGTACGCTTGTACAAACTTCTTGACAAGTATAATGTGATCAGTGAGGCTCAAGATGGTTTTGAAAAAATAAATCTTGTGAAGCAGCTTTGCTTAATATTAAACATGAACTGATCACAAACATCGAACATAGACTGTACTCACTAGGTTTGTTCATAGACTTTAGAAAGGTGTTTGATTCGGTATGTCATGAAGTACTACCGGCTAAACTTAGCAAGTATGGTGTACGTGGTGTGGTTCTTGAGTTAATAAAAGACTATGTAACAAACCGCCTTCAATATTTTTGCATCAACAAAAGTGCATCCACTTACTTAAACATAACAAGAGGAGTACCACAAGGGTCAATTCTTGGTCCTCTATTGTTCATAATTTATATAAACGACCTGTGTGATATCCCATGTTCTCCCAAGTTAATAATGTATGCAGATGACACTAACACAATCTTTAGCGGCACATCCATTCTAGAGCTTGAACACCATGTTAATAACTACCTACGAAAGTTGTCTGTGTATCTTAGTTTGAATAAACTGCAACTAAATGTTAGTAAATGAAATACATTGTCTTTGCCCCACCTAATAAATCGCGTAACTATAGTTCAACTGTTTTTTTGAGGGCAAAGACATAGAGCAAGTCACCAGCCGGAAGTTCCTAGATGTATGGTTTTCTGAAAGCTTGACATGGAACACACATATAGAGAAACTAACGTTAGAACTCAGTAAAACCGTTGGATGTTTATATAAGCTCAGCCCAGTCTTACCAAAATGGTTACAAATAGAAATATATTATGCCCTTTTCTACACTAAAATGACATACGGTATCTTGGTATGAGGTACTACTACACAAACTATCAAAAATTACTAGTTCTTCAAAAAAGGGTTTTGCGAGCACTCGATCAATACCATTGTATTATCAGGGACTTGAAAACCAAACCACTCTTTGAAAAATACGCATTACTAACGGTAACAAAACTGTATCGTTTCAAACTTCTGCAGTGGATTAAACAAAACAAGCCACAGTGTCTTCAGAACCCGCCTGACAACACTCATTATACCATGCGTCAGCAACGCCGGAAAATCCCAGCAATAAGGACAAGTTATGGCAAGCAACACCTTCAGTATCAAATACCCACAATGTTAAATCGTTTGCGCGGTCTCGTAGATTTCAATTCCGTGCCTTCGAACACCATTATTAGGTCCATCCTAATGAACCATGAATGAGTATGCTTATTAATGTTTCTGTACTTGATTTGTTACATCCCATCTATCAATTTCAGTTATGTGTTGTAGTTTTTTTTTCTTATGCTTTATTTTACATTTTGTACTGATGAAGTTTCTTTTCAGTGGACGCTTTTGTGATGAAGTGATTTTCTAATGTTTTCCCTGAAACTGTGTAACAAGACGATGCTAAGTTTTATTGTGTTATGGTTTATTTATTGCGTTAATTATTTATTTCTGCGTGTTATTTGTTGTGTTCTATATTTATTTCTGAAAACATATGCGACAGATTGGGCGGCCTGCGTGCCAACTGTATTTAGGAGCAGACGCCCCATGACAGGCTATATGGCCTTAAGCCTCTGCTCCCACTCCTATAAGAATTTCAGGACAAATAAACTTCAATTCAATTCAATAATAATATCTTCCATACTACGAGCGCATGACACTCAAGAAGTGTCAGCATTATTTGCGTTAACCAACATTTCATTACAGTTGCAAGAACACTTACTATGCCACTGAAACAAGTACCTCGGTGATATTCGAGTGTCCTCAAGTGTTGGTTGCCCTGAAGGACTATAGGGTCCCTCAGGGCACCTTAAAGATCAAATTTTCGATGTGTTTCTAGGATGTTATTTGCCGTTTACGTTAATTTCCACAAGATATATATTATATATATGTATGTATATATATATATATATATATATCTGTTCTTTTGTTTCATGGCGTACTTTATTGTCATATCTATTGCATACAAACCTTAATTATGATAGTTATGATACATTTTTGTATGTTTTTATTAGGGCCTGTATATCTACATCTGGATTTTGTGACAACTCGCACTGGCGCGTGACCGAGTGCTCTGAAAGAGCGCAAATAGTCACTCAGTACTCGTGTCCCTTACATTCGCGTTTTGAGTTCAGACCGAACCCAGGCGTTCTGCGTGGAAGTCAAGTATTCTACCCCATAGCCCCGCCAGTGCTCGAAATGCTTTGAAAAGAAGCGGGTAGACCAAGAATTACGCCTAGTTATTGATTTCCTGGAAGGCCGGAACTCCCAGGTTGCTCGACACATCGCTCGCGAGCTGTCCTCCTTTTAAGTGTGAATACACTTTATAAGCGACCCCAAACCATCCACCGCCGTCGGCGGCGTCCGCAGTCTTTTCTCTATCTTTAAAAGAAAGAGGACTTGGCGGGCCGCAGCGCGACGCTCTTCCGAATAAGCCAAGGACGCGACGCTGATATCGGTGTCAGTAACGCGCCTTATACCCCCTCCCCCTTCGCTCGCTCCTCCGCTCTCCTCGCTTGCTGCAGCTGCGCGCGCCCCCCTCTCTCTCGCGCGCCCGCCTTCTCTCTCAGTCTCCCTTCGAGAGCGGGTCATGCGATGGATGTCCCGGAGGCAACGCTACCATCAACAACGAATGCCGTACAACCGATTGCCAGCACTGCACCCGTCAATGGAGGTGACGGTACCGCGGTGGTTTCGCCGACGTTGGAAGACAAGGCAGCGCTGCGAAGGGCTCGTGAGACCGAACGTAAGTGGGCGAAGCGTGCAGCGGATGCCGAACTGCGTGCTCGCGAGGCCGAGTGCAAGCGGGCGAAGCGTGCAGCGGATGACGAACTGCGCGCTCGCGAGGCCGAGGACAAGCGGGCGAAGCGTGCAGAGGATGCCGAACTTCGCGCTCGCGAGGCCGAGGACAAGCGGGCGAAGCGTGCAGCGGATGGTGAACTGCGCGCTCGCGAGGCCGAGATGAGGCGTCAGCATCGAGCTGCGAACGCGGCCCAAGAAGCGGAACGACAACGCAATCGTCAGGCGGAGAAGGGCGATGAAGGCCGGCGTCAAGACGCCGCTCGCAATCGTCAACGGCAAGTGGACGTTCCCGAAGCCATTCGAGCCAGTGAACGTGCCGCGCGGGAGAAGGTGCGAGCCCTGGACGTTGCTCGTCTGGATGTGTCGTGAAGTGTAAATAAAGAATACTTCGTATATAGTGTATCTGTGTACAAATGCTTCATGATAAACAACACTTAAATTCATTAATTACACTTTAATCATCATCATCAGTAATACAACTCCCAAGCATTTCCACGAGGGTGTACATGGTTAAGTGCGAATGCATGGGGTGATGCTATGAGGGGGAGTAAAGATAAAATCCGTTGGCATTCGCCACTGAGTTAACGTGAACTCCCCCGTGTGATCAAATTGCGATTCCCAGGAACCATTACACCATAAAGGAACCATAATGTGAATAATAAATATTATAGTGCGAATTAATAAATACCTCTCATAGCATCACCCCGTGCATTCGCACTTAACCATGTTCACCCTCGGGGAAATGCTTGGGAATTTTTGTCTAAGAAGAGGCATTCTTCACAATAAAAACGCTCGTGGTAGCGACAAAGCCTTCCTACACGTTGTCCCTACCGACATGCGTAATGACATCTTCCTTGCGTGCCACGACGAACCCACGTCAGTGCATTTGGCCTATTCACGACATCTCGCCAGAGTGTGCCTACAGTATTACTGGCGGAGACTATCAACTATACTGTACGTCGCTATGTAAAAGACTGCCGTGGGTGCAACTGCTGCAAGACTCCTCCTGTAAGATCCGTGGGCCAGCTCCAGCCGATCTAACCACCGCGGATACCCTTTGACATCGTGGGAATGGACCTTCTCGGACCCTTCCTTTTGTCCTCCTCCGAGAACGAATGTGACAGGTTATCTCACTCGTTATGGTGAAACAATTGTTTTCGCCATGGCACGACCTCTGAAGTCACGAAGTTCTCACCAAATTATCCTACGACATGGCGTCCCATCATATGCGAGTTCACGGACAGAGAGACGTCGTTTACAGCGCAAACGATGGAGCACATTTTTAAATCAAGCTGCACAAATCATCGAAATACGACGGCTTATCACCCGCTATCCAATGGACTGACAGAGAGACTAAACAAGACCATAGCAGACGTGCTGTCAATATGCGTGGACGTACAACACAAAACCTGGGACGAGGTTGTTCCATACATCACATCTGCGTACAATACGGCAACGCAAGAAACAATGCGATGTCAGCCTTTCCGCCTTGTTTGAAGACGCAATGCGCGAACCATGCTCGATGCCAAGCTTCCGTGCGACCAAAGCGATAAGCTTGCTCCAGACGCTGAGCAATAGACTCAGCACGCCAACGAAGCTCGTCAGCTAGCTCGCATAAACACCAGTCACCAACAAGGTGCAGACGCATGACGTTACAACTTCCGCCGTCGAAACGTCGCCTACCACCCTGGTGACCGAGTATGGGCGCGGATCCCCGCCCGGCGATCATGCTAATCCGAAAAACTTCTAAGTCGTTATTTTGGACCGTACTAGGTTCTAAGACGTGCCACAGACCTTACTACGAGGTATTTCCAGACGGCGCAGTGTGTTCTCGTTAACGGCTTCGGCCCGCAACTGTGCATGCATGTCGTTCGGCTGAAGCCTTACTTCAGACAGTAGCCCTTTGAATTTCAGGTGTTACAACGTGCCGTGACTTTGCGTTGCTGCTACTGTTTTTATTCATCTGCGTTTTATGCCTTTTTCATTTGCGCTTGGCGCAAGTGTTGGGGCAATTTTCTTATTTGCGCTGCGGGTACTGGCTCTCTCGCTATTTGGTTCTCTACATCTGCGTGTGCATGCCTTCATTTTTTTCCTACTTTACGAGCATAGACTTCATGCTTTCAAAGAGGAGGGCTATTGCCTCATGGTCTGCTTGCGTGAAACCCACTAGTGGAAGAGAATAAATAAGATCTACCTGAGCTGCTTCTTGGCTAGTCTACTCAAACAGCCTATTAAAGCAAGTTTATCATCAGAAACTTGATAATATATTGTCATGCTAGGGCAGCATGAACAGTGTTTACTGTGCTCGCTATCTATATCTCTTTTTATATACGTCGCTCGCCATTATCTCACTTCAATAAACGACACTATGCACTCATATGACTTTTATCTAAAGTCAAGCGTTGCTCCACATCGGAGTAATACGCCAACGGCCGCCACTTGTTATATGCAAACCATGTGGTATCATACAATTCATTTCGACAAAAGTGAAGTGTATGCTTTGATGTGAATACACGTTACGCACGACTGTAACCTACTCATTTGGCAGCCAGGATATGCCCACGAATACTCTATGTGTGCCTATACGAACCACCACACAGGACTTTGTTTATTCATAAGCACGGCTGGGCAACAATTTTTCGTTTCATGCCTATGACTAACTGAAGAACTGAGGTGCGTGCATATTGGAACAGTAGTTTTGTTCATACACTAGCTGCATGAAACATACTTGCCGTCGCCGTCGTATGAAATACGCAGTGATCAATGCATGATACCTTTGTGCCTAGGTTTCTTCAGTTTTTTGTGTCTGTGCGACTTCTTCGCCGCTTTGTGGCTGTTGTCTTCAGCCAGAGGAAGTTCCTCGTCAGGTCTCTGCGTCGGACTTGCCATCCTGTCCAGCTACCTGCGAGTGTAGGTGCACAGAAAAGTCAGCACGACAGAAGTAATGTATTTACGACTCCACAATCGCCGAGTTTCTCACCGACCGCACGACATCGCAGGTTCACGCTTGTCGCTTCATTGTAACCCGTCGTTATGTAATGCAAAGTGTGAACAATCTATTAGCATCGTGTATATTTACGTATCGCGTCGTAATATTGCAGAGAATGCACAATGATGCATTGAAAACTAAATGAGAGCGTTGTGCTCGGCACATGCATTGTCGGCGATCCGCCTGCGATGCACCCCAGAAAGCTACGAGACGAGCCGGAATTTTGTTTCCTGCTTTCCACTTCACTGCACACTGTTTATGCGTAAATGAAAGGAAGTTGAGCGTTTCCGAAAAAACTCCGCTGTCGAGACTATTGGACCAGGTGCATAGTTCCGGGTATTCAGTGCACCCAAATTTATATCGAAGAATTCAATGCGGAAATTCTGAAATTGTGGATTTTTTACTGAGTTTTAACTCAGTTTCTATTCAGCAAGCCGCAAGTAGCTGCATGTTGGGTGAATGGGAACTTGCCAGGAGGTGAATTCGGCAATATGGCAGATTCATGCGCACTGAGAACACAGCAGCTCTCTCCAGTAATTGATGATGGGGCACAATGGGAATCATGATCTAAATTGCCTTCGGTTGCCTACTAGAGATTTCATGTGAGGCTGACGGCCCACGCACCGCTCGTGACCTGTACGTACGGAGAGTGTGGCGTTTAAGCAAAGAAAAGGCCTCAAGACAGATAGCGACAACTGTTGCATTATCCGAAAATGCCGATCTCCGAATGGATATATCTGAGCGTTACTTTTCAAGGCCACTATATGACTATGAGACTCCGTAGTGAGGGGCTGCAGCATTTTTGACGATCAAGTGTTTTTTAACGTGCACCTAAATCTCACTACGCGGGCCTCAAGCTATTTCGCCTTTATCGAAAATGAAGCCTCCACCGCCCGGATTCGAACCCGTGACCTGCGGGTCAGCAGTCGAACACCATAACTGCTAGACCACCGTGGCGGGTTGATTATTCATTTAAAGGAGCTGGGCGTGCACATCTGAGCTTAGTCTAAAGTCGACCCGATTCAACCTATAGTCGCAGAGTGTGCCTAAGCAATGCTCAATTCGATCATTCCAGCGACTATATGCGGCGCAGCGCTAGGTCGAAATGACGGACGAGACGGTGATGTCGCGAGCGTGCACGTAAGCGTTGCAGAGCGTGATGACTCGTTCATTATTTCATGACTACTGAGTGTGTAGCGTTGCAGTTTATCACCGTGTGACAGCTTCAGAGCACGGATACATGGCGCCGCCTGCGTCGCTAGAATGGCCGAATTGTCCCCGCTATAAATCTACATGCCTACAAGCTCGCCAACCGAGCGCTTTTCATTCTATCTGAGCTTACCAGGTGATCAGCAGTGTGGTTGGTTAGCCCTTAGATTCCTGAAGCAACCCACCAAAGGGGATGATGGCCAGGACAGCGTAAACTGCTGCTTTCTTCTTCGTAGGGCGAACGACGAGCGAGCCGCGCGTGACTTGCACAAGCTCGAGCTGCAAAGCGCTGTCGCATGAGCTGGCACAGTGCGTTCACGCGACTCAAATGCTTCTGTGGCGATGATAATGACAATCACCATGATGATTGCCGGGCTCACGGGCATGCGATATCTACTAGAGGGAACTCTTGCGTAGGTCTGTATGGGAGCTGAAACGCAATGTGCTCCGGCCGGTATGAGAATTAAGGTCTGTACACAGTTTTGTCCAAGCTTCTTCCTTCCGGCTCCGTTTCGCTCCGTGTGATCTGGAGCTGCTATGTCTCAAGACTAAGTTCGGCAAATGCTCAGCTCTTGGACTTCACCACCTAATGATGACATCCCATTCAAATGAGCCCACGAATTTCAAAGCAATCTCTCTTTTATCCGAAGCAAGCGTGCAAACACCACAACAAACTATGCCACAAGTGAGTTTGAAGCGGGAAGCACGAAGATCAGGCATGTTCGCATGCTACGCATAATTCCCATGGTGGCTGGATGATCGACGCGCCACAGTTTCTTTAGAAAACTGTAAGAAACTTTGAGCCCCCATGTGGAAAAAGGGGGCAGGAGAGGCCGTATGGGGAAGGGCAAGTAATGTTTGCTTATTAGGTTCACTCAGTTGGACGAATGCCTTCTGGTTGCACAGTCCTGAAGTTCAGCGCACAGAGTTATGGTGCCTTGCATTTATTTGACGGCACTGGCGACCGAGGGTGACTGTCTTTGCATTCCAGGGACAGTTCACCTCGCACCTTTAACCCTACAATGTATCAAATGCAGATCTGCAGTGAGAAACACGTAGTCTCTTCACTTTCATTTTTGCGTTCATTTCCAAACTTTGTTTTTTTTTGTGCTACAAACAGTGAAGAAGTGGAGGAAGGGAGCACAGCGATGAAACTTCGTCTCCCTCCGCCACTCCACAACGGAGAACTGCGCACTTCTACGGCCCCGAGACCTACGTACTCCAGCAGTCAAACTTCTTCACGTATTTCCTGCGACGGGTCTTGTTACGGATTAGAACAGGCGGAAACAACTTGATTCAGTGAAATTTTCTTAGGCCGGTACAGGTGCCATCCTTTGGCTAGTAATAATAATAATAATAATTGTTGGCGTTTGACGCCCCAAAACCACGAGATGACTATGAGAGTGGAGTGGAGTGCTCCGGAAATTTCCCCCACCGCGGCTTTTTTGATGTGCACCGAAATCTAAGCCCATGGGCCTGAAGCATTTTCGCCTGCATAGAAAATGTAGCCGCCATGACCAGGATTCAATTCTGTCACCTGCGTCTCAGCAGTGTTTTAACCACTAGATCCCCATGACGAGTCAGCATCGTTTGGCTAAGAGAAAGCTATCAAAATTTAATCCTCATCAATAGCAAAAAGTACTGATTACCACGCAGATGCAGAACTGGCTAACCTCCTTGTCCTTCCTCATTTATTCCTTCTCCTCCTATTGTCATTTCCCGTTTAGAAATTATACCTTACTGTGCAGTGTTATTATCCGAACAATATGTAAGCTGCTTTTTTCCTTAATTTTTTTAAAGTTATCCTATAGCAAACGCGAATACAAAGGTGCAATGTAGTACCGTGCTCTTTTGAATGTACTTAATTGATGATGATGATGATTCCACAGCCATGGATCGTACCCACTCAGGGGGATCGGCCAAGAATCGATGACTTAAGTAAGATTTTTTTTTCAATATCGAAACCACCTACCAGAAAAAAAGAAAGAAAAAAGAAAATACACCCTAGTCAGAATGAAAGGAGTGCAAAAGTTGTTTGTCACTCGTTCAGATAAGACAATTATTCATTACATTGAATAGGAATCAGCATGGTTAAACAATGCTCTTGTGTATGTTGGAATTTTTTTACATGAATTGTATCGACTGCGTATTCTTTTTTCTTTGTGCATGTGTACGTATTTTACGAAGCTGGTAATTGTGTCATGTAGTCGGGAATCCCAGTACACCGACGCAGATGCTCTTTCTCGTTCGCCCCTTCCTTCAGCCGTTGCACCTGTTTCCTTCGCCGAAGCTACCATCGGCAGCATCGATACCGCTGATATGTTTTCGGAACAACGCAAGGACCCTTGGATAGCCTCGCTCATCGACGTTCTCTCCTCGTCTTCGGTGACACCACGCCAGCGTCTACCTCGTGCACTACGTCGGCTAATTCCCCATTATGCAATACGGGATGCCATGTTGTACCGTCGCAACTATCAGCTGGATGGTAGGAAATGGCTTCTTGTTATACCTCGCCATTTGCGCTCCAACATGTGCGCGTACTTCCACGCAGGCCCTCAAAACGCGCACGCTGGCGTTTTGAAAACATAAGACCGGCTTCGTCAGCGATTTTTCTGGCGTGGAATGTACTCGTACGTTCGCAAAACATACGCTCCTGCACTGAGTCTCAGCGATGGAAAACAACTTGTCATGCCGCTGGCGAATTACAACCATTGCCGTGTCCAGCTCGGCCATTTGATAGAATCGGCATCGACCTCTACGGCCCACTACCTTGTACTCCTCTAGGAAATCGCTGGATTATTGTGGCCGTTGGCCACCTAGCCCGTTACGCTGAAACCGTCGCTTTGCCAGCCGCTGCTGCTCGTGATGTTGCCTTGTTCATCTTGCGTAGCTTTTTACTTCGCCATGGCGCGCCAAGTGAACTGCTGAGCGACTGTGGGCGTGCGTTTCTATCGCAAGTCGTCCAGGAGCTTCTCAGTGAGTGCAATATTATTCATCGCACTACTACAAGCTATCACCCACCGACAAACGGTTTGACAGAGCGCTTTAACCGCACGCTCGGTGATATGCTTTCTATGTACATATTCTCCGACCATTCTAATTGGGACTTGGTGCTCCCTTTCGTGATGTATGCGTATAATACGGCCACGCAAGCAACTACTGGCTTTTCACCTTTTTTTCTACTGTACGGACGTGAGCCCTCTTCTACGCTTGACACGATACTTACTTACTGCCCAGATGCTTCAGAATACCGCACAGCCACCGAACTTGTTTAGTGTGCCGAAGAGTGCCGCTAATTAGCGCGTTCATTTACATCCGTTGCACAAGGTCTCCAAAAAGAACGACTTGACCAAGACCAGCCTGCCACAGCTTCCCCGTAGGCTCATTTGTATGGCTTTCGGTTCCATTCCAGTCCCCCGGCCTCTCCCGAAAGTTTGCACCCAAGTACAATGGTCCGTACCACATCGTTCAATGCACGTCACCGGTCAACTACGTCGTCGAACCAGTGACACCTGCCGAGAACAGACGATGCCGTGGTCGTGAGACAGTCCACATCAGCCGCCTAAAACCTTACTATAATCCCCTTGTGCTTGCTTCGCCGTGAGTCACCAGGATGGCTCCTCTTCACCACCGGGGCAAACGTAGTGGGGAAGAGGGAGAGAGACAGTATCTAGTTGGAGCACCTGAAAGACGACTACGACGAAGAGCTGAGCTCGTGACACTGACTGACGCCTCTTGAACCAGGCAGTTGATTTTATTCAATGAACCCCCTTATATTTATTAGTTTCATTTTTTGCTTTTGTCCATACATTCACGGTTTTTTGTGGTGCCGTCTTTTTTCTCAACAATTTTGCGGTTTTGTTAATATGCATACGACATTAAGTTCTGTTAGACTAAGTGTACTCAAATATAGTGGCCGCGGCTTAATAGCTCTATTTTTTTCTCCCTCTCATGTTTTATATGTACGTATTTGCAAATGCGCATTATCGTGCGAAATTTATATTCTACTGTTCAAATTGATGTGGCTATGTGTGGACGATATTGTATAGTTATTGCAGGAGCCTCGAGGAATTCTTGTCCAAACTTGTTTTCAGTGTATTATACAGTATTTCTTTCGTTCAATTTTTGTTTGACTTATATTTGACATTTTAACATGTGTTCCTCCTGCAATCAAGTGTAATAAGATCGTCATAATGTTGAATAAATAAATAAATAAATAAAATAAAAATTTGGCAGAAGAAACACTTCTGAAAGTTCAGATATTCATAAATGTATTCTAAAGTAGCAGAAAAACTTGCCATTTCTAAAATCAACAGTGAAAGTATTACCACAGCACTCTTGCAACAGTTGCACAGTTCTCTATGCTGTTGCCAAGTGGGGACAACAACATTTCGCCCAAGGCCTCCCGTGAGGAGCCACTTGCAGTTACGCCACAAATATGCTTTGACATCACATTTTTACATGAACAAACATGTTGGAAAAGTGAATGTGTAATAAAGTATACACGAACAATCAATTTAAAGAGCAAAGAACTCATGAAAAGAAAGATTAATACGATTATTTCTTGAAAGGACTTGTTTTGTTTTTGTTACAATAAAAGAAAACCGATGGCATAATAATAATACCACCATACAAGTAGGACCCCACAAAGTGCTTGCATTGATGTGATAATGGTTGTTGTCACGTGCAATATAGGTGGCTTCCGCTGAATATATATTCTGTGGAGAGGTTCAAAGTACTGACCACATGGCATGTTTCCACGGCCGAAAAACTGCATGTGCTTTCAGCGACAAAACACACGGCTGCAACTTCAGTTGAACTGCTTGATTTTATGTCGGAAAATATTCACAATCACATATTATTCTCTCATCACCCGTCAAAGAGGTACATTTTTTTTTCACAGGAAGGAAAGATTCACACGTGCCTGTTGATTGCTTTCTTCGTAAACTTCACGGCGATGAACCAGAGCTTTGGCTACCCGTCTCCAGAACTTGATGTGGTCCGTTGTCCTTTCATCTATTTTGAGCTTTATCCACAAAATCTATTCCCCTTTGTTTCAAACCTAATTCCTGTATCGAGCCCCTACCGATTCCATGCGGTCCACACCGCACATAAACTTACTCTAAATATCTCTGAGAAAAGGCCTCAGAACCTCAATTATGCATACGTCTTCGTGGTTGCGCCACTTCCTCATTCTTTCTGTGTTCCGGTGAGCGTGGTTGGACCCAACACAAACAAGCGAGTTACTCAAGCATCTTTTTACTGATGCGTTATAACTCAGAAGTGCCCTCGTCTTTGACGCTTCATAATCGCAATGTCTATTAGCACGGCAAATCTAAGAAAGAAGCAGGGCCGACACACACACATCGATAATGGATGAGCAGCCCGCCCGAGAAGCAAACGCAGTATTAAGTTACGACTGCTCTATAGGTATACCTGAAACAAGCACCGTGACACTCATGCTGAATTTGTGGCAAGTTTATGGGTCATGCATGAGCCTTTTTCTATTATCCGTACTTTTAGAGTACTTATCACATACCAGCGGCTGTAAATAAGGCTGTGCTAACACCCCTGCTGTGTGCGTTCTGTGTTTATACACGGGCATAAATATGCATTTCTGTCGAACCACACAGTGCGGTCAGATACGAAAAAAAGACTAAACAAGCGCAGTTTGTCTTCCTTCGTTATTCGTGTTTAGTCCATTCGCGCAGCTCAACCAAAAAAAAAAACGCTGACTGACTAGTGTCATAGTTTGCAGAGAGAGAGAAAATACTTTATTCACAGGATCCTGCGTGGGGTAGGTGCTGGCCTCGCAGAGCGCGGTCTACTATTCCTATGTTCTAGTCTATACAGTCCTCGAAACACTGGACCAAGACCTCGAGTGTTGAAGCTGACCCGACAGAGGATATCCCGCGCCCCGCGCTTGTGCGTCACGAATTTCCGTTCTCCTCTGCCTGGCCAGGACTCCCTCGAGCCACTGGATCGCCCATTTCTGAGATTGGCGACGAACAAGACCCCGAACCAATAGTCGACTACGGCGCGATACTCAGGAAACACAGGGAAGGAAGAAGAGAATACCCGGCCCCGCATCGAGAACTTCTCCGAGTGGAGTCGGTGTTGTTCCGTCACCTACAAGTGAAGTGCGCGTAAACCCCAGCGATTGTGTGCCACATGTCCCGAGATGTTCGCAAGCCCGGTGTGTAGTATATGCGAACAAGAACTGGCTCGACTAGGACACATAATGAGGTGTGACAGTGCAGCGATACCGGGCGGCGGTTTGTGCGACGGTGCCGACGGTGATGTGTGCGGCAGGGCTGGGGAATCTCATGGCGGAGTAACTGGTGCCGACGACAGCACCGCCCGCCAAGAACTGCCAGCGATGAGAGAGCGGTGGATCCACTCGATGGACTTCCAATCTAATAGTTTGCACTCTGCTTACTCGTATTGATGCATACTTGCGTGTTTTTTTAACACTAAAGTAACTTTTGCCGGGGTCCACCGAGACCTTAATAACGAATTTCTTTCACAAAAATCACGTCCAAAAATGTACACACCCAGATGTAAAAGACAAATTTACCATCAACATTGCATCTAACCAATGAACTCTTGGTCCGCAGCGAGAGATGCCGAGCCCACTATCCACTGTCCTCTCGCAGTTCTCTTGGTCAGCGGGGTAGTGTCACCCTCTTGTAGCGGTAAACTAATTCATCATTACAGACACCTGCAATCCGTGTTGCTACGCATCCACTCGATTTTTTAACACGATTGTGTTAATTGAAAGCCTGTGTTATCAAAATAGTCTGTGCTTTCTTGAGCCTGTCCTATGACACAGGCTCAAGCAAATCAGAAAACGAGTTGGAGTTCATGTCCTGTTCTCTGCACCGTTCAAATAATTCAGCCTCACCAAATCTACAAACCCCCTGAAAACGCAGTCATCAACAGAATGCAGAGTTCAGCATAGAAACAGGGATGCGGCATGCTCCCGGGAAGTTGTCTATAGGACCCCCCTTTCACGCGGTGCTTGTTATGTCGGAATGACCGGAAGGTGTCTGAACAATCGACTGAGAGAACACGCTAACAATGTTAGAAATGGGAAAGATGGTTTTCTTGCTCAGCACTGCACTGAGTGCAACTGTGTGCCCCTTTTCAAGGACACAGCGACGCTGTACACGCACAAAGATGAGCGCACCCAAGTCATTGTCGAGGCCGCGCAGATGACACGCGAACAGGTGTCTTGCATTAGCAAGCCCTCCGTGTCTCTGTCCGAGAAGGAACTAAGGTTCCTCGAAGGTTTTGGCGCGTGCAAGTAGTTATATTGCTTTTACGTTTTTGTTTCGTCTCCTTATAGGCTTTGCCTTTTTTGCGCTTTTGTTTTTTTCCTTTACTCATGTTTCGCTCCTTGTGCCATATGGTTTTTGTCAAATGGTTACTGTCTCCTCTATATATTTTCGCGCTCTGCGCAATAAACTCAGTTGCAAGTTAGCGCCGTGTCCTTCGTGTCCTTCTTGTTTCTTCGTCGTCGTTTTGTTCTCGCACTATAACTCTCGTTAGCGTTAAAAGGCTCGTTTCGCCGAAATTCCGGCGTTGGCGTTGTTGATAGTGAGCGAAAAATCGCCGTCCTGTGCTTGACCAAAAAATTGACAAAGATGAAACTAAAATTGAAAAAATGAAAAATTCTTGGCTTGAGTGCGTATTGAACCCGGGTCATTTGCGTGGAAAGCTGGTGTTCTACCACACAGCCACGCATCTTTTTTTAATGAATGAAATTATCACCAGTTAAGTACACAGAACATACTTCATCAGAAGTCAGACAAATATACACAAGCGTCAAGAACGAGAAGCCACTTCGAAACGGGTTCAAAAGTCTCGACAACACTGCGCACTTGAGCAGCTGCTTCTCGGAAGACAGATCTCGTCGACCGTGGTGGCTCGGCGTGTCTATCGATCATGCGACTTTTCCATAATGAATCTGCCTGCGAGTGCAGTGGAAAACATTCGGCAAATCCCCCGTGCCTTGGTAATCTTTATACGAAGCATGCGGAAGGAAGTTTACCGTGTTGTCATTTTTTTCTTCAATGACCCGCTAGGAAGTGATGATAAATATATGTACAAATGTTGCACGCATTGACATATATTGAACCATTGCAGATGTTTATATAACCCTTGTTTGCACTTGCGCAACGATGCCAACCGAAACATGAATATTAGCAACACTAAAAGCAATAAGCTGTACGAAGCGCCGATGTTTGCGAGAAAGGTAGCACTCGACACTGCAACATAAATAAAACTATGCCCATGACACTTAACTACAATGGACGCTAACCCAACTTGTTGGCTGTATCACATACGATATGCATTGCTTATAGAATTGAATAGTGAGCACTGCCACCACAACTGACGTTTCGCGAACATTAGCGTCCATTGAAAAAGTAGTTCCGAGACCTGGCGTGGCTCTGTGGAAGAATGTTTGATTGCCGCACAGAATGCTGCGGTTCAATTCTTTCTGGGACCCTGACATTTACTCTTTGCATTCATCACGTGAACGCTGCCGATGTTAGGTGTTTCTCCACGCTCACGCGTTAAAATTACCTATGTGTGTTCTCACCGTTCTTTGGCAGATATAAAGTACCAATAGCATGTGACGCATGCTCACATATCAGTGGCACATACCTACACGCGTGTATTTTTATTTTATTGATTTATTTAATAATACTGTCAACCCTCGCTTGAGGGTCATAACAGGGAGGAAGTACAATACGAGTACTAACAGAACACCTAAAAAAACCACTAAGCAATAAACACAGGAAAACAGAATGGGCAGTACTCCAACCATTACCAAAATAAGCATCAATTTCTCTGTCAAAAGTTTGTACATCGGTACTATTAATAACATGTTGGGGTAAAGAATTCCATTGTTCTATAGCATCAGGGAAAAATGACCACCGAAAGATGTCAGTGCGAGCGCTAAAAGGTTCAATGGGGGGGGGGGGGGGGGCATCATGATTCGATCTAGTGCTACGTTTTTTGGGAAGGCGAATGTACTCGTCTTTAGGTATTTTGAATATCCCTTGGATTATACGAAATATTGTTTTAAGTTTTTGTTTCCGTCTTCGTATTTCCAGTAATTCTAAATTGCATGAATTCAGCATATCGGTTACTGAATCCCGCCTTCTATATCTAGAGCACACAAACCGATCTGCACGCCTCTGAATACGTTCTAACTTGGTGACCAAGTGTTTCTGGTGAGGGCTCCAAACCACAGAGGCGTATTCCAGTCTAGGTCTAATATATGTGTGGTATGCAAGGAGCTTTACGTGTTTCGGTGTTTTATGCATCTTTGCTCGTAGAAAACACAGCTTTTTAAATGACTCAGAACAAACCGATTCAATGTGACGGTGCCAAGTTAGGTTGTCCGTAATTGTCACCCCTAAGTATTTAAAATGGGGCGTTTTACTGAGTTTATTGCTCCCGATGTTGTACTGAAAATTGAGAACGTTTTTTCTTGTTGGCAATGTGTACATATGTTGTTTTTTTTAAAGTTTTTTTGTATATCCCATTCGCAACACCACAATTACAAATGTTCAAGGCACTTATTCAACTCGAGTTGATCATCAGTACAGCTTACAGGCATATAAATCAAACAATCATCAGCATAAAGTTTCATCTTAACAGGTGCCTTTACAATAGTACTTATATTATTTATGTGCAACAAAAACAACAGTGGGCCAAGCACGGACCCTTGAGGCACACCTGAAAACACATCTAGCGTGGCTGAAAAAGAACCATCAATCCTCACTGCTTGCTTGCAATTACTCAGGTAGGCGCCAATCCAATTTAAAATTTCATCACTGAATCCAATTTTACTCAGTTTAGAAAGCAGTTTAGTGTGGTTTACAACATCAATGGTTTTAGCAAAATCAATACAAGTTACATCAACTTGTTTGCAATCGCCTATAGCCGAGCTGAAATTATGAATTGTTTGAATCGATAGCGTCACTGTGGACTTACCACTTCTAAATCCATACTGACAGTCATTAAGTAATTGATTAACCTCTAAGTGAACTATGATATGCTTTGCTAATATATGCTCTATGACTTTGCAGCAAACAGACGTCAGTGACACAGGACGATAGTTGCTAATAATTATTTGGTTGCCGGCTTCAAACAAAGGTATGATAATTGCGCAGAGCCAGTCCTGTGGGATAGTGTGAAATTCTAAAAAATTTTTGAGGATAATAACAAGGAAGAACGATACCCATTCTGCGTATCTTTTCAGAAAAGCAGTTGATATCTTGTCCGGACCGCTAGCCTTCTTTGCATCCAGATTTAGCAACCGAGAAAATACACCTTCTTGATCAAACAATATGGGTTCCTTAGGACATGCGCATGAATAATGCAAGTTGCTATCACCGCGCACATCGGACGGCATCGTGTACATGGACTGGAAAAACCTGTTAAACTCGTCTGCTATCTCAGTCTTTTGCGTCACTGTTCTCGATTCGGCAGTGATCTGTTCAATTTTTTTTTCTTTTCTGCCGCTCATATAAAGCCAGAACTTCTAAGGCGCACTCTTCAGAAATTCTGCGAGGGTATGTTTGAAAAACTTACTCTTTGATTCGGACAAGGCTTCTCCTAAGGTTTTACGAGCTTGAGATAATTCACTAGTGTTCCTCCCTTTTTTCCGTAGTCTTTTAATTTTTCTTTTCATGTGAACTATATTCTTGGTTATCCATGGGCTGCGTTGTTTTATCCTATTAAGACGAGACGGGATGAATCTCTGTACACAGGTGTCCACGATTGCCTTAAATCGATTCCACAATGTCTCAACAGACTCGTATTCTGAGGCAGACTGAAATTTGTCGAAGGCGACTTCTAAAAAATCTAAAATATAAGTGTCGTCCGCTTCTGCAAAATTTTTTAACTTTTACACGCGAGACAGGCTTTGGACGATCGCTGTTCTCTCTGGCAATGTTGATAACAACTAGCCGACGGTCTGATATGCCCGCTTTCACTGACACCATGTAGCCATCCAACTGGCTTGTTACGAACACGAGGTCGAGCAATGACTTCGTTTCCATGGTTATTCTAATGGCTTCTTTCACGATTTGTGTAAGATTGTGTGAAAACAATATCTTTAATAATTTATCTCCGCTTGCAATTTCGATATTACCAGGCGTCAGTGTTTCCCAGTTAATAAGGGAAGGTTAAATTCACCAGCCATTATCATATGTATGTGCCACATTATCAGTATGTGCCACTGTTTGGCGGGAAGCCTCGCCGACGTGCGCGACGGTATTCTGACATTACGGCTTCATAGTCGTCCGATGATGTCATCCTTCCTTACTAATTTTTTGTTCACTCCATGTCAAGGGGGTGATCTCGTGAGCACCTAGACGTAAGTGGATAGATAGATAGATAGATAGATAGATAGATAGATAGATAGATAGATAGATAGATAGATAGATAGATAGATAGATAGATAGATAGATAGATAGATAGATAGATAGATAGATAGATAGATAGATAGATAGATAGATAGATAGATAGATAGATAGATAGATAGATAGATAGATAGATAGATAGATAGATAGATAGATAGATAGATAGATAGATAGATAGATAGATAGATAGATGCAAAACATGCGTGCAGTACGAAAAGAAATGCTTGGTATTCAATAGGATGCAGTGAAATGCAGTGAAAAAAAAAACACTTTCATGAAAGAGCATCCTCCGTTCCCTTCAGCCACTTGATACCACTCTGAAAACTGTAGGGTGATGTGTTGCCGTGAATCCTGCGCGGCTGTCCACCCTGTCAATCTTTATTGTCTTGGCCGCGTCCTTTGCGCGCAAAAGCATGAGCCAGGTGCGTGCCATGACGCTTGCATCAGCAAACATAAACGTTAGCGCGATGTGAGAATGCTTCGATTTACAGATTACTCGATGATTTTCATAAAAACCAACCTTTTACCAAAGCACCTCTTCACGTTGTGCGTCCACGGCGCCATGCGCACTCGAAAGTGCATGGCGCGGCGATGAGAGTACGTTGGCTCGCTAAAAATCGTTGCTGGCAAACACTCTAGATTGTTTTGCCGCTAATACAAACACAACCAACACTCGATAAGCGAAAACAGCCACGGCAGAATATCCTGAATTGCAGGAGTGGTCGAACACGCCGCACAGCCGGTACCACGTGATGTCGTTTTATACATCAAAAGACGATTCTGGCCGATTGCGTCATGTTGTGTCCTCGTCCCCATCGATGTCAGCTCTCTCTTTTATGGTCACAGAGTGTACGTCGTTACGAATGAAGACACGGCTGCTCGCAGCGCGACAACACAGTCCAGAGTTTCAGGCTCACAAAGCGGCTGCAGCACGACAGCGCAGACAAGCGGCTTCAGACTTGCGGGTTCGCTAAGCTGCAGCGAAACTGCAGCATCGGCAAGCCGACCTGAGTGCTCTCGAAGCAGCAGCGCCACGGTAACGTCGTCTTCTCAAATTTAAGGTTGATTGATTTGTGGGGTTTAACGTCCCAAAACCACCATTTGATTATGAGAGACGCCGTAGTGGAGGGCTCCGGAAATTTTGACCACCTGGTGTTCTTTAACGTGCACTCAAATCTGAGTACACGGGCCTACAACATTTTCGCCTCCATCGGAAATGCAGCCGCCGCAGCCGGGAATCGAACCCGCGACCTGCGGGTCAGCAGCCGAGTACCTTAGCCACTAGACCACCGCGGCGGGGCTTTAAGGTTGGATCTCATATAATAACTTTTATCTTTACATTTCATCGATCATAAGGTGGTGATAATGAAAGGAAAACGCCGCACACATCTCAACACTATATACGCATTGTAATTAATAAACAGCTTTGTACCTACTCTACACACGTGTTTTCCTGTCTTTTCACAATCCAGTGGACAATGTAGGCACAATAATGATCCCCCTGAGCTTCACCCACTCGCCAACATTCACTTCGTGGACATTTCACTTCAGTTCATTTCATTTATTGAAGCATTAAGGGCCCGAAAGCATTACATAAGGCGGGGGCACACAATATATGGGGGACATTTAATGACACAAAAGGTCGAAAAAGCCGGAAAAGACGAAGAAATGGAGGAAAAGCATCTCTAAGAAAGGGAACAAGCAAACAAAATATTTGGTCAGATGCATTGTTATTTTTCGCGAAAAGTCGTGTGGTCGGTAGACGAAACAATACTGTCGGTGAGGGCATTCCACAGGGTTATTGCATGAGGGAAAAAAGTATCTTTCATCGATAATGTGCGGCACCTAATGTGTGCGATCGGTTTGCTGTGGTTGAGGCGTGGCGAGATTCGGGGCGGGGGTTGAAGTCGAGGATGCCTGGCAAGTGGGTGATAATGTAAAGAGTGAAGCAAGCAGAGACGCGAGATGATTCCACGTGATTGGAGACATGGAAGATCAAGTGTGTGTTTGAGTTCAGTGATGCTAGATTTACGTGAGTAGTTTGACGTTATGAATCGAACAGCGCGATTCTGAATGGATTCTAGTTTGTAGCCGAAATATGCTTGTGAGGGCTGCCAGATAGATGAAGCGTATTTCAATTTAGGCCGAACGTAAGTCTGATATGCAAGTTTTTTAATAGCGGGCGATGCAGATCTGAAGTTTTGGCGCAAAAATCCAAGTGTGCGTGAAGCATGTGCGCATATTGTTTCAATGTGAGCGACCCATGATAATGACAATGTCAAGTGAACGCCCAGATACTTATAGCAGTCTGTTCAAGTTATTTCATTTAAATAGAGATGGTATGCGTGATTTCTGATGATGCGTTTACGGGAGAAGGACACGGATTGGCACTTACCAAGGTTAAGAGGCATGAGCCATTTTCCACACCATGCAGCGATAGTGTCAATGTCTTCCTGAAGATCAGTGGAATCGCTAGGCTTGCGAATGGCATTGTAGATGACGCAATCATCAGCGAAAAGTCGAAGTCTACTTTTTGTGTTAGATGGCAGGTCACCGACGTAAATTAAAAATAATAGGGGGGATAAGCCTGCTCCCTGGGGGACACCGGATGTAACACTAGAAATTAGCGAGTCACGAGAGTTAGCAGTTGTGTATTGTACGCGTCTTTTTAAGAAATGTTCTATCTAAGTAATCAGTTTCGGTGGGATACCAAGAGTATATAATTTTGCAAGCAGGTGATTGTGTGGAACATGGTCGAAGGCTTTCGAGAAGTCGAGGAAAACGGCGTCAATTTGTAGATGATCGTCCATATGTTGCAAGATATAATCGGTGAATTCTGAGAACTGAGTTTCGCACGACAATAGTTTTCTGAAACCATGCTGGTGCACATAAAGGAAGTTAATTGATTCAAGGTAGTTCATTTATATGGTTGCTGTAATGTGTTCTAGCAGTTTGAATGGTATGCTGGTTAGCGAAATTGGGCGGCAATTAGGTGCTTTTGATCGGTCTCCAGACTTACAGATGGGAATGATTTGTGCCTTCTTTCAATCGTTGGGAGCTTCACCAGTGCTTAGTAATTGATGGTTAGTATTGCGCTTGAAAGGAAATTTTGTTTTTAAATACTTTGCTGCTGATTTGATCGCGATTAGCCGAGGAGGATAATTTGAGAGAGTTTATTAACTTAGATATTCTATCAACGTTAATCTGGATATCAGACATTCTGGTCGGCGAGTGGAGTGGTAACTGGGTAAAATTAAAGCTTTGAGCACGGGAAATTACTGACCTAAAGAAATCGCTAAGGAATGTAGCACATTTTTTTAGTTTCGATTAATTCGTTGTTTACGTTTGACAGCTGGAGTTGCGTTTGACGATTTGGCGGGGAGATCATTTGAAAGAATTTACGAGGGTTAGACTGTAGGATTGGTAACAGCTCAGTTGAGAAGAATTTGTCTTTGGAGGCTTTCAGTTTCATAATGTATTCATTAGCAGCCAATTTGTACTGATCCCAAACCCTGGTGTTATTAAGAAGTTTTGCTTTTCATTAAAGGCGTTTTTTTTTATTATTAAGTAGACGTTATAGGCGTTGCGTAAACCACTGGTTATTTGTGTCTGTATTTACAAGGGAAGTGGGAATATGTCTGTTTTTAAGTTTACCATCGTGTTTTTATATAATTTCCAATTGGTGCTAACCGAGCGGGCAGTGTATGACCGTCGAAAGTCGTCGTAGAAGAGTGCAAGTTCGCGGTTAAATGCGTCGAAGTTAGATTTCTTGCAATTGGTGAATAATTTTTGCATTGGGGCGTCCTTTTTTATAGGCAGAGAAATGCTGATATGAAGGTCGCTGAGGGCAGGGAGCAAAGTCACATTTTTTTCATGTTTTCAGGGCTAAATGTTAATAAGAGATCTAGGGTGTTGTCACCCCTCGTAGGGCATGTAACTGTTTAGTGCGGATTAAAGTCCGGAGTAAATTCAAGAAATTGCTTGGGTTCACTATATGGTGATCTTTTGGCTACTGAAAGTAACGACCAATTTATGCTGGAATGAATAAAGTCTTCGAAAAGGAAGATTGGTGCCTCGGGTGTATGTTTTGTTATTTGTTCGAGAGAAAAACGTAACTTCTAGCAAAAGGAGGGGCTACTGTCCGCTGGACGGTAACATATTTCAAGCACTATTTTGCCAATTGTACTGCGCAGGCACACCCATGTTAGTTCAATGTTGTTGTCGTGAGTGATTAGTGAGGATGATAAGCTGTCTCTAACGACAATCAGTACTCCTCCACCTCGCCTGTCATGTCGGTCACGTCGCTATACTGTTTAATTGGGGTCAGATGAAAAAACTTCGCAGTAATTGACCTCTTGTTTAACCACGTTTCTGTTAAAAGAGACGATATCGGCTGCGGTAACGTCTATGAAGCTTTTGTGTTCGTCATGTTTTGGCATTATGCTGTGGATGTTCGTGGTATGCGGCGATTTTTTTCCTTAATAGCAACACGAAGAGCCTGTAAAATTATGGGGGACTGTTTAACTATACCGAAACATTGGGCTTCCTGCTCTCATACCTTCCAATAGTGAAGCGTGAAAACTATTGTTTTTCTATACACAAAGCTGCCATTAATTTCGCACTGAGAAACCGTTTTTTTTTACAAGGCATTCTATCCTTTTTCTTTAAAAAAACCTATAGTTTTCATGAAACTGGCGTATTATGCATAAGTATCAATACTATTAGTACTGTCGCCCATTCGATGTTGTCACCGATCATTATGCACTATGCTGGCATTCATCATTGAAGGATCCCTCAGGCCGTCTCGCTCATTGGGCGCTTCGCTTACAAGACTGCGACATCCGCGTGCTGTACCGCAACGGACGCCAGCATGCTGACGCCGACGCCCTGTCGCGCTCCCCTCTACCTCAAGACGACGTGCCCTGCTCAGTAACCTCAATTTCTGTATCTGCCATCGATATTGACATCCTCGCTACCGAACAGCGAAAGGATAGTTGGCTCGCCCCGCTGATCAACTTGTTCTCTGATCCGTAGAATACGTATTGTAGAATACATAAAACACGTGAACTGTATTGTAGAATACGTGACTATTTATTGTAGAATACTTGACTATGCTTGCTCTTTACTTGACTTTACCTGACTGTGCTTCTTTAGTCGCTGTCTTTGTATCTCTTTCTCAATATATTTATTTGTTTCTCTCTCTTTACTTTTCTGTCTTTTTTTTCTCTTTTTTCTCTTCTTTTTTCTCTTTATCTTCCTTTCACTGTCTTTCTCTTCGGTCTTTCTCTCACCTTCTCTAAGTTCTACCCTCCACCATTATAGCTGTGCTCTAAAAGTCTGACAGACCTCTTTGACAGTAAACGAAACAAAACAATATCACCGACATATTCACAAGGTGAATCATGTTAGAGGAGCTTGCTCGTAGGTACTCGGGGTGTTTCTTGGTGATATCATTTCTGTAGCAAGGCCTGATATCGAGACTGCGCATGATGTGTACGTCGAAGGCAGCAATTTCCGGCATGTGCCACGGCCGCCACTGCACATTGTTGGCCTCGTCGATCAGCATGTTGGCCTCGCCATGCACATTTATGCCATTGTGACCACTGTTATGATTTATATGCCTAGTGCTCATAACAGGAAGAGGGAGCTATCAGGCGTTCACATCAAGGGGGTTAACAGCAGGCAGGTGATGGGACTGCGCGAGGCGTGTATCTGGCGGCCCTGCGACTATTGCTTTAGATCAAAAACCTGTATTTACCATTCGCGTGCGCAGGCTGGTACAATCTACTGCGTGTGTGTGTGTGTGTGTAAGTGTGTGTGTGTGTGTGTGTGTGTGTGTGTGTGTGTGTGTGTGTGTGCGTGCGTGTGTGTGTGTGTGTGTGTGTGTGTGTGTGTGTGTGTGTGTGTGTGTGTGTGTGTGTGTGTGTGTGTGTGTGTGTGTGTGTGTGTGTTTAACAAAACATATTAACTATGCGCTTAGCGGTTGAAGGGCGCACTATGGGCTGGATTTCGCTATCGCGCTTATCTCTAAAGGCGAAACTTAAGGGTCCCCTCATTTTTGGAGGTCATGCCTATAACCACAAGCACAGAGGGTGTTATGGCGGCGCCTAGTGGGCCTTGTGTGGAAAGTCCTATAAGGCATACCTGCCACATAAATTTGGTTGATCCCGCAACTCACCACACTAGTGCGCAAGATATTAACGAGGAAACACAGGGGCAGCAAACACTGATTAGGGCTCACGCGTTTCGGCTTTTCTTGTTAGCCATCTGCATAACTGAGCAAGTACGAGTTCGAGACGATGATAACTTTCTATTTTAGGGCAAACGCTAAACCTTGTGGGGGTGCTGACACCCCTTGTAATGTTGTTTGCGCTGCGTCGCGCACATGGCTCACGCAAAAGCCGTGTTTTTGGCTCACAGCTATTGAGCTGTAGGTGGCGTTTTGTTCGCGAGCGTTGATCACCACGCTCATCATCATGGTTACATCAGTAGCGCCAGTGGTGACCCCTGGCGGCAAACCTTGGTGTCGGCACGCGAGAGTTGAGACAGGCTCTTAGGCTGGTGGCGTCTGACGCGTACGTTTGTCTCTCGCAGCGGGATCCCTGTGCACGGCACCTCGGGCTGTCTTCCGGGGGCCCTTGAGGTGAGTCAGGCGTTAGAGACACTGCCTTGTTCGTCATGTTGTGGAGTGTTTTGTAATTTTCTGTAAGGTTCTTCTAGCGTGTTGTGCACAATTGATGTTATAATGATTCGGCTGACGATATCATTGATCAAAAGCAGCTAAATATATGTGAGTTGTTTGGTTTGTTCCGACCGTGTCTACTGTGTCCGTTCAATCCAAAGCTTGGCACTCTCCATTTCGACACCCCACAACCTCCACCATAACAGCTCTGTTATAAAGCCAACGGCACATCGTGATTTCATTTAAGCAAGAAACGAATACATATTCAAAAAAGGGCAGAAATCTTTTTAATGAACAACAGAGGATCATGCCACTGCCTTAAAGTCATTTACATGTTAATGATTGTGGAAGAAGGGGATTCAGGAGAGAAATGACCGAGGTTAAGGAGGGCAGGAAAAGAGGAGGAAAAAGCAGGACCGTAGTATGTGCGTGTTAGAACGTAATAGTTTTATATAGGCCACATTGAAGTTTATCTAATAGGTTAATGACCTCGAGGTTCTTAACAATAATTTTAAAATGTTACGTTGCTGAGAAGGAGAACACGCAGGTCCCAGCGTAGGCTTAATACATAACGCAGAAGACCTTGCCATAATAAATGAAACAACGTTAATGTCTCCAACACTTTCTTTGTGTGACATGCAGGTGGAGAGGGAAGCCTCCTAGCCGCAGCTGGCTCCCTGATGGGCGTAGGCACGGATCTCGCTGGTAGCGTTCGAGTAAAGGCAGCCTACTGCGGTGCCTTAACCCATAACTCAACTTATGGTGAGATGTTATGAAAAAAAAAGTTTACAAAAAGAAGATTTGACCCCCTTTTTCTCTGCATTCACCCGCCAAAAGGGCCGGTGGTTCCAAGCGCTCTCTTCCTTAGATTTTGGCTTAATTCAGGATTTGTTAGCGACCATGTGTGATCGCACTTAGCGAAATCAAATACGTCGAATTTGCGCGATGAATTCCGTAACGTAGAGTACCATCTACTGACAAAAAGTATGAATTCTCATGGCTTTCTTGTTAAGTGTCCTCGCAATCAGGCCATTAAACGGACTCTGTTTCTCTTCCGTTTACACAAACCAAATAATGCAGTAAAAATTTCACTTTTTAGACTTATTATATTGACCCTGTGTCGTTGTTTTATTGACTGTTGATTTTTCATCATAATTCTAGGTGTGGTGCCCAACACTGGCCTGCTTCCAGATGACGGAGAGAATCTAGAGCAGTACAACTTTGTGGGACCCATGTGCCGGTTTGCGGAAGACTTGTCACTGATGCTCAACGTCCTGGCAAAATATGCGGCCAATAGGCTCAAACTAAACAAAAAGGTGCGTGAACGTTTAACGGAATCCCACCCTACAAATAAAGAATTTTTTCAGCAGCGTTAAACACTGTATCTAGAGATACTGCATGGAAATACTTGATACGCGAGCATGAACAGAGAGAGCATCGCTCTCCGAATGCGACCCATGACTGCAACTTGAGAACGAAATAATTTTTTTGGAGTTTACAGAGAGATCAGGTGCCACCCTTGGTTTTGCTCGCTGCGATGAAATGTATACAAGGACACGCAAAGGCATTTACTTTTTTTACAATACGCCAGCGGGATTCGTCAGGTAATTAGGTCTTTTTTAAGGCAGTTAATAAGAATGTTGGGCAGTTACAACTCCTCACGCTTTCCCATAATATCTTACACGCTATTTCATATATTGCCCTTCTTACCAATTCAATAAAAGGATTGATAAGTAGGAGATGTGCTTTATGACGCAAGAGACAATGATGGCTAAAAACAACCCAACTCGAGAACGATCTAGAAAAAAGAAGTACAATGGCTTGAAAAGTTGCGCATTCACACAATCAGCTTTCTTGCCTTTGTTCTATACATGCGAAAGAAATACCTCACAATATTGGGCTGAATAAATGAGTTCTAATGTCATAATTGTACAAATTCTTTCTTTCGTTGCTACAAGCTGCTAACCACCAACTTGTTATGGCTGAAAACCTCGTTTGACTCAAGCGCGCAAGTTTTTTTTTTTTGTTGTTTTTTTAGACATTTAGTTGCACCCAGTCGCCGTTTCTGTTTTAGAGAGCGTCCAGGAAGGAGACAAGCAGCGGGGCTTCATGTGAACGTGGCTGGCTTCATGAATCCGCGCTCTCTCTTTCTGTTGAAAATCTGCTACGAGAAAGCTCTCGCAAAGAGCATGACAGGCAGCCCAAACTCGTGATGAAGGGGGTTGTTCGGAGTTTACACTAATACAAAATGGTGTCGATGCTCCGGTGGTACCTTTAAAACACGCATTTTAGAAGTAGGACTTATATACGTTCTAAGCTACTTTAATTGCTGGTATTTTGTAGATTATGTCTGTGTTCACACAGGTCTATCCTGCAATATGCATCCCTTTCAATATTTTCTGTCATAACTACTTTAAGCGTGAAGTGAAATTCTGCTACGCGAATGAAAACTGTCTTTTCCTTTGTGTTTCAGGGGAATCTCAAGCATCTGAAGGTGCATTACATAGACACGGAAGGAAGTTTGTACATCAGCCGTGTGACCACTGAGGCTACCAGAGCAGCTAAGCGGGTCTGTACTATCATAAAATATTTCACGAAGACACTTTGACGCATTTCATTGTAACAGAAACAGTGTGATTTGCATACATTGTCACAGATAGGCACCAACGATCTCGCATTCACGCACGTCCACGCTATCTGTTTTAGTACTTGCACTCTGCGGCTCTGAGCAAATGGTTATGTGCCTTGGAGAAGCAGGCGAAAGGCAGAAAAGTCTGTGACGCATGGTTTTGGTTTTGCTAGACTTGCGTTAAAAAACCACGCACGTGTTCATAACTCTGTGCAGGTCACCGATTACTTGAGGACGGCTCATGGAATCGAACCAAAGCGACTATACACCTAACAAAGGTGTGGTTCATGACGGTCACGTGGTTGAAGTTCGTCGCTGCCAAGGAGCGCAGCCTTTGGCAGAGATGTTCAGGCCTGGCGGTTTCAACACTGTAATTAAATTGATCCGCTTCCTTGTCGGAGCTAACCGTCACACGCTCACCGCGATCACGTTATCCAACATGACGCGACTTTTCAGCTCCTGTTCGGAGCAGAATGCGCAAGCCTGCGTCGCCTCCGTCGAAAGCGCCCGCGACCGCTTCGAGAAGACTCTCGGCGACGACGGAGTTCTCCTACTTCCAGCGGCCACGAAATCTGCCCCGTTTCATAACCAGGACTTGATGTTCTTCGATTCGCCGGGCATGACAGCCCTGTTCAATCTATTCAGGGTGCCCGTTACTGTGTGCCCTGTCCTAAGGTTGGTGGACGGATTGCCCCTGTGTGTACAGGTAGGGGCGAAGAAAGGAAACGACAGGTTATGCCTAGCTGTCACTAGGGAAATTGAGAGACACTTTGGTGGGTGGTCAGAGCCATATATGACACTGCCGAGAGGCTTTTGACACCCTCAACCTGCTTTTACGAAACGGTGTTCTACGGGTTGTTTAATTTCTCTTATACGAATGGGCATGCATCACGTGAAATGGCACGAGCGCTACAATAGAAGTGGCTTATTTAACAGCGAGTCTCGTAATCAGCTTTCTGTGACAGTTCCTTCTTGCTATGATTCTCAGATCATGCCTTGAAAGTAAGGAGAACGAGTGTGCTGAATCATTTTCATATCAGCTTGGTAGCACTCACAGTTAATTCTGTTGTCGCGGCAGAATTTTCGGAAACCAGCATGAAAAGTACTTTTTGTCAGCCACTTGATTTAAGATACGAATGATCAGAATCGGAGCACACTTGAGTTTTTTTGCACTCCAAGTTTGATGTGTGTTTTTTTTCAGTGACTCATATGGTCATGCAAACTATAAGGACATCAGTAACGCACAGCTGCATGGCTCAACTTGGCGCATTTGTTGGTACTGTGGTGTACGTCCGCTGAAGAGCTAAAAGAAAAAAATTTCCTGACTTCTTTTGAAAGCTTGTTTCACACACAAAAAAAAATTCCGTATATAAATATTTCCTAGTGCATATAGCATGTTCTTTCGTGTGCACTTTCTCTTTGTTTAATTCCAGCCGTACAATCCCAAACTTTTTAGCACAATGTAAACCATTCGGAGCTCTTCGGAAAATAATAGAACATCTTACCGAAGGCCACTCTGATAGGGTGCGAAGTTGCAGTGGTGTGAATGGCGTTCACTCGGTTGAAACGGACGTCGATTCATGTGCTGGTAGAATGGTTTGAAGCGAGACTCGGTGTAACGTTTGTTCGAGTGAGTGTTTGTTTGAAACGTAAAAACACAGGAAGCGGGTTGGGTTTCTGGTAAATTTCATCCCAGATAAACGAGCCGAAAGAGTGTTTCCACTGAACGTGCAGTCGAAGGTTGCGGGTGGTGGAGAGAGTGAAGCGAGAGAGAAGCGTGTTGCAAGTGGGTGGAGGAGCAACGCCACCGAGACTGACACAAGGCCGGGAACTTCCGTGGGGCCGTGAATATACGTCATCAGTAAAGGGCCCAGTCCCACGTGTCCGCTAAATGGCGTTGGTCCCCTGAGTGGCGGGGCCTCGGCAGCCTCGGCGCGGCGGGCACGTTTGGACGCGCTGTGAGCGTTCCTGGCGCGGATGCACGTTGCTGCTTGGATATTCGTTTCTGTGCGTGGTTGGGCAACGGCGAGGGACCTGTTTGGACGCAGTGTGAGCGTTTGTGGCGCGGATGCTCGTTGCTGCTTGGATATTCGTTTCTGTGCGTGGTTGGGCAACGGCGAGGGACCTGTTTGGACGCAGTGTGAGCGTTTGTGGCGCGGATGCTCGTTGCTGCTTGGATATTCGTTTCTGTGCGTAGTTGGGCAATGGCGAGTGACCTGTTTGGACGCGCTGTGAGCGTTCGTGGCGTGGATGCACGTTCCTGCTTGGATATTCGTTTCTGCGGGTAAATGGGCAACGGCGAGTAAGCTCTTTGGACGCGCTGTGAGCATTCGTGGCGCGGATGCACGTTGCTGCTTGGATATTCGTTTTCTATGCGTAGTTGTGCAACGGCGAGTGACCTGTTTGGACGCGCTGTGAGCGTTCGTGGCGCGGATGCACGTTGCTGCTTGGATATTCGTTTCTGCGGGTAAATGGGCAACGGCGAGTAAGCTGTTTCGACGCGCTGTAAGCGTTCGTGGCGCGGATGCACGTTGCTGCTTGGATATTCGTTTCTGTGCGTAGTTGGGCAACGGCGAGTGACATGTTTGGACGCACTGTGAGCGTTCGTGGCGCGGATGCACGTTGCTGCTTGGATATTCGTTTCTGTGGGTAAATGGGCAACGGCGAGTAAGCTGTTTGGACGCGCTGTGAGCGTTCGTGGCGCGAATGCACGTTGCTGCTTGGATATTCGTTTCTGTGCGTATTTGGGCAACGGCGAGTGACCTGTTTGGACGCGCTGTGAGCGTTCGTGGCGCGGATGCACTTTGCTGCTTGGATATTCGTTTATGTGCGTAGTTGGGCAACGGCGAGTAAGCTGTTTGGACGCGCTGTGAGCGTTCGTGGCGCGAATGCACGTTGCTGCTTGGATATTCGTTTCTGTGCGTATTTGGGCAACGGCGAGTGACCTGTTTGGACGCGCTGTGAGCGTTCGTGGCGCGGATGCACTTTGCTGCTTGGATATTCGTTTATGTGCGTAGTTGGGCAACAGCGAGTGACCTAAGTGTTTATCGCGTGTTATGTGTGTAGAACAGGCTCGTGCAGAGTTAGAATCAGCGCCGAAATGCCAGGAAACTTTTGTGTGCCACGGTGCAACAGCAATTACAAGACAGGCCCCAAAGTGCACGTTTTTTCGTTCCCTCAAGCCGACGAAGCAAGACAAGCGTGGATACCTGCCATTCCACGTGAAAACATGGTCGTGTCAGCGAATGCCAGGGTAAGAAATTTTGAATGCTTTATAATTTCCTCATGGAGGTTGCTCCTGCCGTTGCGTGGCGAGCCTTGTAGTTTGTAGCACGTTACGCCTAAACGCGTCACGCAAAGCCCTGACTGTACTGTTGCTGCTACGAGGTAGCCGTACTGATGCTAGGATATGTTTCTTATGTTTAGGTATGCGAACGCCACTTTAAAGCCGAAGACATCGTTCGGGAAACAAGCTATATTGACCAAGCCACCGGCCGCACAGTGACCGCACCGCTCTCACGTTTGCGGCTTCGAGCTGAGGCAGTACCGACGGTATTCCCTGATTACCAAAGCTACCTGTCTATAGAAGGCTTTAGAAGAGAGGACCCAGAGAGCAAGCGAATGCGCTTAGAGGCCGCTTCCCTTGAGAATGTGCTCGCCGAGTCACTTCTCCCTGCCAAAAAAACAGGAAGAAGCAGATAAGCTTTGTGATTTGAAAGATGTCGCAAACTTCGTTCGAGGCAAGAAGCTGACATTTTAGCATGTCATCGAATGCAGTGACCACGTCATTTTGGCTCACATTTGTAATGATGACGCTCCTTGGATTAAGTACTCTGTTGTCGTAAAAACCGAACTAACTCTAACGGTAAACGTCGCAAAAACATCAGTGAAGTGGCTCGGGTCCAAAATGGTAGTTCCGTCCATGATCGACAGCAAACGACGGCTGCTGGAATTGCTGGAAGAAGTCGAGGGGTTCGACAGTGCCCAGAGGTCAAGCTCTGAAAACTCAATCGCAGACATCTTCGAGACTGTCGCTTCTCTTCTGAACGAACTATACACAGCAAGAGAAAGCGATAACACCCCGACCATTCAACTGCTCGCTGAGCAAGTGAAGTTAATGTCAACAAAAAGAGAACGACGGCGCTAATCTGTAGAGTTTATGGTGTACTGCTGCATATTATTTACTATATTGCCTCACGCGTACAAGTACATGCGCAGTCACGGGAGCATCATCATGCCACACCCAAGAACCATTAGGTCAATATGTTCGTCTTTCGGAGTGAACCCCCAACTAGAGCATCAAGACAATACATTCCTCCACTACATGTCCAAGAAGATATCCGAGTTGAATGAGCAGCAACGCTACGTGACTTTGATGGTGGACGGAATTCATCTAAAGCCATTTTTGTTTATCAGGGAGGCAACATCGCTGGTATCGCGTTGAACAGCACAGAAGCAGCAAATAGTGCATTTGTATTTATGGTACACAGCCTCATGTGTAAGTTTAAGGAGGTAGCGCACAATGTTCCCGTTCAAAAGGCTAATGGAAAATTTCTGCACAACATTTTAGGAGATGTCATGCGCGGCTTAGAAAAAATTCGATAGAATGTAATGTGTGTCATGACCGACAACAACGCCATGAATCAAAGCGCAATGGTGCCGTTTAAGTATTCGGTGAGCAAGGCCCCTCCAGCCATTTAAAAAAAATCACTGGCAAATGATTTCCTGTTTCCGCACCCATCAGATCCCCACAGGCCATTGTCCTTCGTCATCGACCCAGTGCATTTACTGAAGTGCGTGCGCAACAACTGGTTAAAACAAAATGACCAGTGTTTCTGGTTACCTGAGTTCGAACCAAGCACAACAGGGCAGCGGCGCATGCAGTATGCGTTTTTCAAGACAGTTAAAGACGCATATAATTTAGAGAGTGAGCAGTTACTGCGGTACGGCTACACTTTGTCCATAAAAGCTGTTTCCCCAACAGACATCGAGAAACAGGATGTTAAACCTGCTTTGCAGGTATTTAGCGAGTACGGACTGAATGCACTTCGAGTCATTGGAGCCAAGCACAACCTGAAGCACTACGAAGAAACCGCCAGTTTCATTGATGTAACAGTGAGGTGGTGGAAGGTTGTCAACGTAAAGACTCCTTTCAAAGGACTGAGACTAAGGGATGACTTGCAAAAGCCAGTCTACCGTTCTCCATTCGACCCTAAGGTTTGCTTCTTGAATGATTTTTTGGACTGGTTGGAGGAGTGGAAGGAAAGGAGAGCGGATGCCAGTATGTTGTCTGGTGAGACACATGGGGCTCTTATTCAGACGACTTGGGTGTTCATTGAAATCTGCACATATTGCTTTGAGGAGTTCAAGATGTCCTTTGTGCTTCTTGGGAAGTTCCAAGCCCCGCCGCGGTGGTCTAGTGGCTAAGGTACTCGGCTGCTGACCCGCAGATCGCGGGTTCAAATCCCGGCTGCGGCGGCTGCATTTCCGATGGAGGCGGAAATGTCGTAGGCCCGCGTGCTCAGATTTGGGTGCACGTTAAAGAACCCCGGGTGGTTGAAATTTCCGGAGCCTTCCACTATGGCGTCTCTCATAACCATATGGTGGTTTTGGGACGTTAAACCCCACATATCAATCATTGGGAAGTTCCAAACAGGTCTTCTGGAAGAACGTTTTGGTTGTTACCGACGACTGGCTGGCTCGCAGTATCATTTGTCCGTAAGACAGATTTACGAGTGCGAGAACAAGTTTCGACTGCAAACCTCACTACCACAAATCAGCATGGCGTCTGCAATCGACAACGACCAAAATCAAAATTGGGAAGAGCTCCAAACGCAGGCAGCAGTGCCAAGTGGAAAATTCAACGTTGTTGTGACCCAGGAGGTGCTATCAAAACTGAAGGATATCATTCCAGTGGTTACCTATGTTGCTGGTTACTCGGTGCACATCGCTGTGATGACGTTAAAATGTGACAAATGCAGAGAGCTCCTCACAATTGACAAGACTGTCGCAGTTTCTCCGGAAAATCGCATGTACAGTCTTATCAAAGGAGGGCTGGTTTACCCAGCAATGCCAGCTGTGAATGCGGTGGCTCAAAATTACGTTGTTGTGGAAGAGCTTTCCAAATGTGCCGAATTTTTAAAGGTTCAAAACCAACGTCAAGTAGCCACAGAACTAACACTGCAACTGCTCAGCGACGAGGAGCCTTCAGATTTCGACGTCTGTGAAAAGGGACACGCAAGTGAAGTGGTGCTCAAATATATATTTCGGTGCAGCACGAACATTCTGCTGAAGAACTTTTGCCGGCGATTGAACAACAAAGTTTCGGACCCGGACAACAAGTCTAAGAAGCGGAAGCTGCAAACTCTAACAAATAAATGAATAAAACAGCAATTGGTGTAAATATGAGTGGTCTCTTTTGTTTTTTCCTTCCTAATTTTATTCAGTATATTACACGTGTAGTACTTATATTTAGGTGCACGTTAGAGAACCCCAGGTGGTCAAAATTTCTGGAGCCCTCCACTACGGCGTCTCTCATAATCATATGTTGGTTTTGGGACGTTAAACCCCAGATATTATTATATAAGTATATTACACGTGTAGCAGCAAACAAAGTCAGCCAAGCGCACAACTTATGCCCTCCGTAAGGCCCTGCGGCGCCCTTAGGGTGTCTGAATAAATAATATAAGGACTTCTGTTCAAGCGTTCCCCCGCTTCCGTCGGCCCCATCCCGGCTACGTCATAGAGGAAGCCCCCCGGCCTGGAGACAATTTCCTCCAGGTGGTGTTGGGAGGAGCCAGCAGCTGCTGGGAGAGAGAGAGAGAGTGACGTCAATGTGCAGCTGCGACTAGACTTACTTGGCACCGCTCCAAGACCTGGGCGAGGGCAACGCGCTGCGGCACGTTCATACTCTAACGTGCGTACGGCGTTACCCACGTGAGTCAAAAAGATGCTTCGCACCTAAAAATATTACATAGTGACCGAAAAGAGGCCCCACCAGGTCACTTATTATTAACTGAACATTGGCTTATAGAGAAAGTGAAGCAAAACGACACCAGGAGTGTGTTCTTGTGCACAAACTTCGTTTGTTTCTTTAAGGAAAAGCGCAGCTAACATACAAAAGCAGTGTTTTTTCTGGTGAATAGGGACAGGCTTCTATTGATTACGTCTTCTGCGTATTCACAAAATTAGGTACCTTATTTATTTGTACTTTTAATTATTTGTTTATTTATTTATTTATTTATTTATTTATTTATTTATTTGCATACAAAGATACACAAGGACACATACGAAAGGAGAAAGCAAGCTGGCAACTGCCACCTGGAGGGGCACAACGCCTGCCCACTGTTTAGAGAAGAGGGAGGAAGCCGGGGAAACTAAGTTAAGAGGAGAATGTGGGAAATAAAGAGAAGGAAGTAAAGAAAAAAATAACGAAGACTTACACAAGTATGAGTTAAAAAATAAAAATATGTGAAGAAGAAAACGCATCGTTGGCAAGCAACATCGCCTCCGCTTGGGTACTGGGTCCTGGGCTTCGCTCTCTCGGCTCGTGCTGATCATCACCGGCATCTGCTTGACCGTTGCTCTTTCCCGATCGTGTTTCATCGTAGGACCACCGTCGCAACAGTCACCAATAAACCCTTTTTCAATTGGTGGAGGGTGCTGACGTTCCCCGTCGCCTGAACCTGGCTGCTGCCATTCGCCGTCGCCTAAACCTGGAGCCGCGCAACCGAACGCTACCTCCCATCAAGGCTTCCAACAACGCGCAACCTGGCTCTTCCACTCCATCCCTCCGCGACCCCGGCGTTCTTTGTTTGAGAGAGCCCAAGGTCTTTAGCGGAGCTGATCAGACCGACGTGAAAGACTGCTTCGCTAACTATGAACTGGTGAGCGCAAACAACAAGTGGGATGACGCGGACAAATTGACTAACGTCACCTTTACCTCACTGACGTGGCCGAAATGTGGTATAACAACCACAAAAACAACATTACGACGTGGTCCATCTTTAAAACGTTTTTTGCTGACGTTTTTGGCTGACCCACTGTCCGCAAGTCCAGAGCCAAACAACGCTTGCGGACTCGCGCACAAAAGCCAACGGAATCTTTCACCAGGTACATCGAAGACAATATTGGTGGTTGCAACCGTGTGAACACCACCATGCCCGAGTCGGAGAAGATTCAGCACATCCTCAAAGGGATAAATGACAGTGCATATCAGCTGCTCCTGGCCCGTAATCCTGCCACCTTTGCGGAACTTGTCACTTTGTGTCAAAGTTTCGACGAGTTGAGAGAGCAGCGCGCCCTGACTCGGCCATTTTTCTCACATGCCGACTCGCTCTCCAGTCTCATTTCCGTTTCCAACCACTCACCAACCCTGCAAGAGATTAAAGACTTTGTGCGTGAAGAAGTAGCTCGGCAACTGTCGTTGATTCCCTTCACGCAGCAGCCGCCGTCCTGTCGTCTGCCCTCACCACTCCACGACGTTATTGCCGAAGAGGTAGCTCAGGCTGTTCCCGTCGCTGCCCAACAGCAGCCTGTGGCTATGCCTGTTGCCCATGCGCCGGCTATGCAGCCCGTGGCCGCGAATCTTACGTATGCCCAGGTGGTACGCAGCAGACCCCGCCAGCAGCATTTGCCACCCATGTCTTCAGTTGCTCCCCACTCCACCCCTTTTTCGACACTTTGGGCCGCACCATGAGTCAGAAATTCCTGGTGCACTCCTGACAATCTACCGATCTGCTACGCCTGCGGTACTCCAGGACTGGTGGCACGATAATGTCGCCGTCGCTTCCAACCACTCCACGACGCTACTCGGCCGTTACCGTATGACCGACACCCCATTGACATACCTGCTCCCTATCCCTCACCGCAGTCTGAATACACTAACCTTCCTGAGTTTCGGTCACCCCAGTCCTCACCCTAGACTCACTCTCCCCGCTCCCCATTTCCTCGCAGGCGATCACTGTCCCCAATGCGTATTAGACCCGCTTTCTCCAACCGGGAAAACTGAACGCCGCAGTTCCAGAGGCAAGAACTGCGCCATCGTCGAAATGCTCAAGTCCTCGCACTTCACCAGCTAACGTCGTCGCCATATCTGTCGATGGTGTTTTACCTTTGCCCTCGTCAACACAGGTGCTACCGTTTCTGTTATAGCCGCCCAGCTCTACCGCTCCCTACGAAAAGTGACCACGCCACTCTCTGGACTATCGCTTCGTACAGCTAGCGCACAACCAGTTCGACCTCTCGGCACCTGTACGGCCCGCATATTCATCCAAGGCTCTAGGTACGTTGTCGAGTTCATCGTCTTTTCGGTGTGCTCGCATGACGTTATCCTCGGGTGGGACTTTCTGTCAAATCATCATGCCATCATCGACAGCGCACGCGCTGAAGTTCAATTTTCGCACCTGTGTGACGAACCTTTGCACGATACCCTTGAGCGGTCGCCAAAACTTGTCGTGCGTCAGGACACTGAAATTCCGCCAGCCTCTCTTGCCTTTGTCCCGGTTTCCTGCGATGACTATGACGATTCTACGGTAAATATTACACCTTCCGACATTTTCATTAGCCGCAGAGCCGTTTCTTTGCCTTTCGCTACACTTGACGTCACTGCTGGCCGAAGCAATATTTTCGTCCACAACCCCTTTTCTGCACCACTTACGCTACTTGCCGGCGAATGTCTCGGTCGAGTGGATTACCTTGATTCTTCTTTTCCTTAACATGCCAGACGAATTGTGCAGTAGCGCCTCTACCAAACTGCATGCCCTTTCCCCACTGAAATGCTCATCGAGTGACACCTTCTTGAGTTCCATCGCCGACACCGTAACTGCTGAAGAACGCGCCGAGCTTCTTAATCTTCTCCAGCACTTCGCGAATTCATTCGACGTTTCTCAGCCGCAAATGGGTCGTGCTTCGGCAGTGCACCACTACATTGACACCGGTTCGCACCAGCCATTGCGTCAAAGACTGTACCGTGTCTCTGCTGCAGAACGTCACGTCATCAACGACCAGGTCGAAGAGATCCTACGTCGTCGTGTTATTCAACCATCGCACAGTCCTTGGGCATCTCCTGTCGTTTTAATTCGGAAGAAGGATGGATCAATTCGATTTTGCGTCGACTACCGGCGAATAAACAAGGTTACGCGGAAAGACGTCTATCCATTACCGCGCATTGACGACGCCCTTGACAGCCTGCAAGGAGCCGAATTCTTCTCCTTTTTAGACTTACGAACTGGATACTGGCAGGTTCCTATGGCAGAAGCTGATCGCCAGAAAACTGCGTTCATTACACCAGATGGCCTGAATGAATTAAACGTAATGCCATTTGGTCTTTCTAATGCCCCTGCCACGTTTGAACGACTCATTGACAACACACTGCGTGGACTGAAGTGCTCTGTGTGTCTATGCTACCTCGACGACATTTTCGTTTTCTCTCCCGATTTTCCTACACATCTGCTTCGTCTCCAACTGGTTCTGACGTGTTTAAATAACGCTGGTCTCCAACTGACCCTCAAAAAGTGCCGCTTCGCTGCGCGAGAGCTGTCCATCTTAGGGCACATCGTGTCCAAGCATGATGTTTTTCCCGACCCTTCAAAACTGCGAGCAGTCGCCGAGTTCCCGAAACCTACTACACTGAAGGAATTACGCAGTTTCATCGGACTATGCTCGTACTTCCGGCGCTTCGTTCAAAATTTTTCGTCGATCATGTCACCACTGACCAACCTCCTACGCGGTGACGCAGACCTTTCATCCTGGTATCCTGACTGCGACGTCGCGTTCGCCACGCTCCATAGTCTGCTAACATCTCCTCCCATTCTACGGAATTTCTACCCAACAGCTGCAACGGAAGTTCACACAGACTCTAGCGGGATTGGTCTTGGCGCTGTCCTCGCCCAGCGCAAGCCGGGCTACTTCGAATACGTCGTCGCTTATGCGAGTCGCACGCTCACTAAAGCTGAGGCCAATTACAGCGTCACTGAAAAAGAGTGCTTAGCGCTAGTGGGGGCGCTTCGCAAGTTCCGCCCTTATTTGTACGGTCGCCCATTCGACCTGGTAACGGACCACCATGCACTTTGTTGGCTCGCCACATTGAAAGATCCTTCTGGCCGCCTAGCTCGGTGGGCACTGCAAATCCAGGAGTACGACATTCGCGTGATCTATCGCAGCGGACGCAAGCATTCTGACGCCGACGCCCTGTCCCGTTCGCCTTTACCTCCCGACTCGGCCTGCGGAACCACTGGTACCAATTCCGTCGCATCTCTCGACCTCGACTCGTTTGCCAGTGAACAACACAAGGACCCATGGATCGCTTCCCTTTTTGACTGTCTCTCTGGATCGTCAACTACTGTGGTATCACGATCTCTCCGACGTCAAGCGGCTCATTTCGCCATTCGTGATCGGCTGATACACCGACGCAACTACGCCGCTGAAGGTCGTAAGTGGCTCTTGGTTGTCCCCCGCAGCTTGCGATCACAAATATGCACCACCTTTCACGACGATCCCCAATATGGCCATGCTGGAGTTTTCAAAACTTACGAACGCATTCGCCGTCGCTTCTACTGGCGCGGAATGTATAATTTTGTTCAAAAATTTGTTATGGGCTGCCCTGACGGTCAACGCCGCAAATCACCGCCTTTTCACTGGTTCGGTGCACTTCAACCGCTTCCGTGCCCTGCCAAACTTTTCGATCAAATCGGAATTGATCTCTATGGCCCTCTATCGACAACACCAGATGAAAATCGGTGGATCATAGTCGCTGTGGATTATTTAACACGCTACGCTGAGACCGCCGCCCTTCCAAGTGCCACTGCGCGAGACGTAGCGTCCTTCGTCCTCCATCGATTCATACTATGACATGGTGCTCCTCGAGAACTACTAAGTGACCGAGGACGAGCCTTTCTATCAGAAGTCGTCACGGCTCTGCTTTCTGAATGCAGTGTTGTTCATCGCAAGACCACGGCATACCATCCGCAGACTAACGGGCTCACGGAGAGATTTAACCGCACACTCGGCGATATGCTCACGATGTATGTGACATCGGATCATACTAACTTGGATTGCATTCTTCCATTCATCACGTTCGCATACAACACCACGGCACAGTCCACCACATGATTTTCACCTTTCTTTCTCCTTTATGGACGCGAACCATCCCACACCATCGCATCGACACTCTCCTTCCATACCGTCCTGACGCATCCGAATGCCCTTCTGTGTCCGAAGCTGCCCGAAAAGCGGAAGAGTGCCGTGAACTCGCACGCACCTTTACGTCACAAGAACAGCAGCGCCAGAAAGGAAACAACGCCGGCTCTTCACGAAGCCACAGCTATTCCCCGGGATCATTTGTACGGCTGGCTGTTCCTTAACCAAACCCCCGGCCTTTCCTCAAAACTAGTCCCAAAGTACGAGGGTCCTTAACGCGTTTTGGAGCAAACCTCATCGGTGAATTTTCTCATTGAGCCACTTTCCCCATCTGACGACATGCGCCGGCGTGGACGTGACATCGTCCACGTCGCCCGCCTTAAGCCATATTACAGCACTCTGCCTCCAGACACTTAGGTCGCCAGGATGGCTCTTTTTCGGCGGGGAAAAATTGTGAAGAAGAAAACGCATCGTTGGCAAGCAACATCACCTCCGCTTGGGTACTAGGTCCTGGGCTTCGCTCTCTCGGCTCGTGCTGATTATCGCCGGCATCTGCTTGACCGTTGCCCTTTCCCGATCGCGTTTCATCGTAGGACTACCGTCGCAACAGTCGCCAATGAACCCTTTTTCAAATATAATGAAAAACCGTCTACAAACGGGTGACTAGATCCGATTGGTTCATAAATGTAAGGAGAGCTCGGTGGGCCTGGTCACATCGGTAAGCACAACCTCTCGGGAACAGGTAGTCGACTAGGGTCATGCACTGATGTCCTAGCAATTTATATTCCTTAATCAGCAAAGTCCCCTGCGTAGCAAATGTGGGATAGTGGACTACGAGATGCTCAAGTGTTTCGCAGGAGCCACAAGCTGTGCACAACGGACTGTTCACACGTCCTTCACGGTGTAATCATTCACGCATCAGCACAGAGCCCAATCTTAGTTTGTACAACCGTGATGTGGAACGACGAGGAAAGCCATGGCCACGAACATGTGGAGGGAACGATGCATTCGTTACACGCTGTTACCATGGTGTGATAATGCAAGCTGGTATGCATTTCTTTCTTACGCTGTACGCGTTGCCGATTTCTCTGCATCATCAGATTATTATGGTGTATGAACACAGCAGATGTGTGCTTTTCTGCATGCAATCGCAGCAATTCGAGGTCATGTGGCTGAAATTAAGACACTTTGATAAGCCTTGTAATCGGGCGAGGTTGTTGATGCCAAAAGGGATCTTTTTAGTGCTAACAAAAACAAGAAACTACAAGAAGAATAGGTAGGAAGTTTAAAGGGTCGGCGCCTGATCTTCAAACTTCCTAGCTTTTGTTTTTCAAGTATTTGTTTAAAGTAATATCTTTATTTTTATTTACAAATTCTGCAGGCCCTACTAAAGCCCAAGCAGAGTTGGATAATCAATAAGCATAAACACTACCGGCAGTAGTAATTACAACTGTAGCTAATTAGGTAACCAGTCTTTTAATTTAGCCCGCATTTTTTTTCAACCACGACGTAAATTTATTTCTCATTTATTTGGTGTCACTTCATCCTAAAGAGCACGAAAATAATTTTTTAGTATCCCAGCAGTATACAAGGAAGATGGCGCCATGTTCTAGATATTGTAAAACAAGGCTTCGTGGGTATGAAGAGAAACATGGTAAATTTAAATACATGTAATTATTATTGCTCTTTTAGTGCAAATTATTGTTTTGAAACTAACATACAGCAATCGTGTATTAGTTACAGCACATAAATTGTCCAATTGCAAATATTTGCGCTTGTGATACACAGGTGTTTATCCATATTAATAACCACCGTCTAACTAATCAACACTTTCCAGGATACAACAAAAAAAGGAAAATCCTGCTTTGCAGCGCCATAATTAATTCCGTCCATGTTTGTAAGGTTCGTTGCTTGGTTCCTCAACAGCTTGGCGCAACCCATTCGGGGAGATAGGCTGTGAGTCAGATGATGTCTAGCTTATTAAACTAATGCACTTCTCGAAGGAAAGAGTAGAATTTATTAGATATATAAGGTAATGAATTAAACTTGTAGGATTTCAGAAAAAGTCCTTTGACAAGAATCACATATTATACGCAAAAACGTCTGTGCCTCAAATAACTGAATTTAGCTACGTTCAGCATTTCATTCTCTAGAGTCTCATGAAAACTTTTGTAACAGCGTTCGAAGCGCTCCTGTGGTTGAAACAAAATGTGATCGCGCCAAAGGAAAAATGGGAATAATTAACGGAAGGACAAGTTTAAGTCCAGCTTTCGTGGGAGTTCTTCTATTAGTCTTTGAATACCTTCGGCATTTAAATCTTCTGCGTATCCAAAAGAAGGGCTCCAGAGATTCACTCTCACTATGTACAGTGATGCAGTTTGTAAAGGCAAGCTGATCGAAGTGCACTTAATTGTCGTCCTCTTTTAGCTCCATTACGCACCTATATTATATTTCGTTAAACAAATTTTAATTCATTACGCACTATCTCGATATTAGATACCCCTCACAAGTTATCAGTAATGTAGGTTTCTCGACTAGTATAACAAGTAAAATGGGGGTTTTGAAAGAGCTACACATCTGGATTGGCCTGAATGCATTCAGGGGTCTGACAACCGCTACGCTCTGCTTCGGGCGATACGTTAGTGTTACGGAAGACCTAGTTGGTAAATAGCAGGTTTATTATCTTACAAAGAACATGAAAAAAAATACCATAGTTATTGATAAAATAGTTGTAATAGTTACCTAGTAAAGTATTAATAATTATTTGGTTTGGAAGAGTTACCATTGTTACGTTACGCCAACTTGCTATGCACTTTGCAGATTTCGAAAGCATACGACGACAAAAATTTACTGCCTATGCTTCTGCAGGTGTAGTAAGAAAAGTTCAGACACCTTTTTTAATTTTTGGCCTATTTATGCCACATTTAGCAGCAGAATTTTTTCCTGTCCTGTTATAGAACGCCAGGGCCAAAGAACTATCATTATTTAGGAATAGGGAAATGTATATTATCGAATTTGGTGTAAAATACAAGAAACTTCAGCGTGACCGGTATTGTTTAAAAGACATGTACGGTGGACTTCAAAACACGGCAAGTGTAATGCATGCACAAGCATGCCAAATAGCCTGATGAGAAATTCTGTTTACTTAAGTGGTGGAAGTACACCAAACCGATCCACAGAAACCAAGTAAACTCTGAAACAGAAAACAAGATAATGTAACAAACAGAACAACCATGTTGACTTATCTCTTATAAAGTGACGCCGGGCACAAGCATTGCGCGCTTTGTTGTAAAAAAAAGACTCATCCAGTCTGAAAAGCAAGCCTGAAACCACTCTAGTTTGTCACTTCAACTAAGCGCTCGCCACGTAGCGGCCGCGCCTGAAAACGGCGCTAACGAGGTCAACCTTGAAAGGAGATACGTTACCAGGTTGCGCGAAATGAGAAGCGCCCGCATAGTTCCTAATTTTCACCATGTCGCATGTGCGAGCCCGCAAAAGTCAAAAAGCGATGTCTAAAGACCATTAAAGTGTGCTAGAATGCGTGGCATGACGGGGAAAGATGTCAACGCGTATTGTTCTTCCACTGCTCACTATGACCAAAAAATGGGCTAGCAAAACGGGTTTTGCATTCGTGTGGCATGCCAACGGTAAGCTGCTAGGGAGGCGAGCGAATGGCGAAAGAGCAGTGGTCATTCGGGGAAGCGAGGACATTATACGTTTATCATGAAGAGTGGTAACAGTTGTGTATTTCTCGGGTGATCCAGTTCCAAGATGTCGTACTCACCATCCGAATTTCTACGCGATCTTCCAACCTTAAGAGGCGGCTCTGTGCTCTCAGTTTTTCATTTAAATGCCAGAAGCTTAAGAAAGAATTTTGATGAGATAAGCACGTTGTTGTCGGAAACTAATTATCCATTTGATATAATTTGTTTACTGAGACACGGCTGTCGTCAGATGATGATTGTGTTTTGATTGATGGTTATGAGTGCATTTCTGCATACCGATTACGAAAGCGTGGTGGTGGTGTCTGTGTGTATGTCCGTGCAAACCTCCCATATAGAATTGTTGCCGAGTTTAAGGTCGTAGGTGATAGCTATGAGTGTATAATGTTAGAATGTTCTAATGTGTTATTTTCTGTTATTTATCGCCCTCCTACTGGTTCAATAGAAAGCTTTTTGAATTTCATTGAGAAATCACTGGAGAGATCTCTAGATTCTCGCTTACAGACTATCTTGGTATGTGACTTTACATCAATGTGTCACTAGATAATCCCAGCTACGTACGCCTAAATGAACTAATCGAAGCATATGTTTGTATGAATGTAATTAGCACCCCAACAAGAATAACCGCCACACCGGAAACAACGTTAGAACTATGTATTACTAGTTTCAATACTACTGATGTCAAAGCAGGGGCCATTACTACCGACATTAGCGACCATTTTCCAACATACTGCTTCCTACCAGGCAATCGTGTGATCAAAAGTAAGGATGAAATACTCTTTAGGAGTTATTCCAGCCGCAACATTAAACTTTTTGAGAACCTTACCTCTGGAATTGACTGGAGCACGGTTATAGAAGAAAGAGATCCTAATAAATCATACAACATATTTTTAAAACAGTTGACATCTTTAGAGGACGCGTGCTTTCCTCTTAAGCCCTACAAAAAACACAGAAAATGCAGAAAACCATGGGTGACAGTGGAACTATACAACAGAATTAAAGTCAAAAACAACCTTTTTTAAGTTTTCCTATCTTCCAGAGACGAAAACGATTTACGTAATTTCAAAAAATTTCGTAATACACTGAACAAAGATTTGAAGATAGCCAAGACGGAATACTACATTAGTAAATTTACCACTCATTCAGGAGACGAGCGCCTGCTGTGGCAAACAATAAATCAGCTCATTAACAAAAAGAAGATATCCAGACGAATAAAATTTGAAAAACTGGGCATGAGTAAATTAGAAATCGCTGACACCTTTAACAAATACTTTTTAACGGTTGGTGAGTTTACCACAGACAGCACGGAAACGTGTTGCGAGAACTATATAGCATCAAATTACCCGTATAGTGCATCCCTGTTTCCTACTGATCAACAAGAAGTGGTGAAGCTAATCACGTCATCAAAGGATGACTGTGCTTGCGGCCCAGAAGACATTAAGCCAAAGCCTTTAAAGGCTATAGGTAACATTATCGGTACACCACTAACGCACATTTTTAACTTGATGCTATCTTCAGGTGTTTTTCCCGATCAAATGAAACTTGCGAAAGTAACTGCCATCCATAAAAGTGGGTCATTTGATGAGCTTAACAATTACAGACCTATATCTGTAGTCTCTGTGTTTGCGAAAATGGCTGAACGAGTTATATATAAGAAGATTACGGGCTTTTTAAACGCAAACAATATAATAGCAAAAGACCAGTATGGATTTTCCAAAAACAAGTCTGCTGAGTCAGCTCTACTCAGCATCAAAGAATACATTCTAGACAACATTGAAAACAAAACCTTTACACAAGGAATATTTCTGGATTTTAGAAAGGCATTCGACAGTATATAACACGATCTACTTTTACAAAAACTATGGTATTATGGCATTCGGAGTACCACAGCTCGATTAATAGAAAGTTATCTCTCGTCTAGAAAAGAATATACCGTTGTAAATAATACACACTCTCAAGTTGAACACATAAATTATGGTGTTCCCCAGGGATCGATTCTTGAACCAATTCTATTCCTGCTGTTCATTAATGATATCGTAAATATCGGTGGACACAAGAAAATAATATTGTATGCTGATGACACAAATGTATTTTTCGCAGGTTCAAACGTATGTGAACTATATAAAGAAGCCAACGTTTGGATGGAGAAACTAAATTCATGGTTAAATGCAAGTAAACTTCAATTGAATATCGCTAAATCAAAGTACATGTTTTTCAAGCCTAAAAGAGTAGCTCACATACCCTGCACTCCAATTCACTTCCAGAGCACCGAGATTCAGCGCACAACAACAATAAAATTTCTAGGGGTTCTATTCCAAGAACGACTTTCTTGGTCTCCTCACATTGACGCGATAAAAAAAACCTTTCCAGGAGAATCGGCATTTTTAATAGACTGAGATGCTACGTCCCATCAAATGCCAAGCTGAAAATTTACTACACACAAGTACATTCACGACTAACATACTGCTCCTTGGTGTGGCTGACAACGACCAACACAAACCTTAATTCTCTGTTTATATTACAAAAGCGTGCTATACGTGCTATATCTAACACTCCCCTTTACGAAAGTGCTCGACCATATTTTAAAATGTACAAAGTATTGCCTATAAAACTGTTATACAGACATAAGCTATGTCTAGAGATATTATACCAGTATGAACTAAATACATCACTATTTTTGGACACATATTATGTGAAACAAACACCATACGAGCTGAGAAAGAGCCTAATATACAAATATAGATCACGCACAAACTACGGCGACCAACGATTAGCGTCACAAATTCCAAACATTCTAAACAAACACCCAAATATATTACATTTACTGGAAGACGGAATTTCAGCTAGATCATTTAAAAAAATAACGAAAGAATTCCTAGTGGATGAAAGCGATGCTTTTCTTGATTGTTGAAATTTGTAGTTAATGATGTTTTTGTATTCGTTGCACCTTGTTCATTATTGTGCCTTGCCTGTTGTTTAATATACTCTAATTTGTCTTATAGGACAGCTCGACTTTCTAGTCAAGATGTTTCTTGTTCATTTATTTAATAGAAAACATGCATTTCTTTGTATTTGCCACCACTTGAATAAGGACTGTTCATATTTCTATTCTTTTATTCACACTTCTGGCAGTTCCTGTTTGACTATGGTACCCGTGTAAGAAAACACGTGATGTTGTAATTTTCTGAGTACTGTACTTGCGGTATGTTTCTGCTTTGCTGCCAGGGTGGCACGACCAAGTCAGGCTTTTACTTAGCCTTTAGTCGTGTCCCCAAAGGCAATCTTGTTCAATTTTGCCTTGAATAAAAGCAAACCAAACCAAACCAATCTTCTGCAAGGGTGCAGAGGACGCCTGACGTAGAACGGCGCAAATCAGAAAGTTGTGGATTGGAAAGAGAGTGACGGACACTATGGTAGTCTGTTCTTATCAAATTCATTACGACGACTTAGTTCTCCTCATTGCTTAGCTTTAGGCATGGAGTATGGTTTCATTTATATAAGCAAGTTGTTTAGGAAATTTGTTGGGCTACGTGTGTGACTATTTTTTCGCATACACTTGCTTTGTGTGCAAGTCGTATATATAGTGCTGCTCATTCTCAAACTCAGCAACTGTAATTCTTGTGCGTATACACACGCACAAAAACTCGTAATCGAGGGCAGCGCGTGCGTAGTGTGCGTGTACTGAAGGGGTTCTAAGAGGGAAAAGAAGAGAAAAGTGAGCCCCGTAACTGTCTGCATAAGGGTGCGACACCTAAACAGTAGCTCACAGGGGATGGGGATGAGGAGGGATTGAAAGGATAGGAATAAAGGTGTAGATGGAGAGAAAGAGAGATGCGCTAAGCCATCGAGTGAGGACATATGAGGGGATAGGAGAGATAGGAAAGATGGAAGCACGGTCACTGGAGTCCGAGGACGGGGCATCACTTGCGAGAGCTCTTGTCGGCGTCAGGAGATGGCGTATGGCAAGTCCAGTAGGTTAGAGCTACGCTGTCGTCGAAAATTGGCGTCAGGAGATGATGTAGGGCCAGACCAGTCGGCCAGAGCTACGCTGACGTCGGAGATCGCGACAACACAACCGGTCGGCACGGAATCCAGCGAGCGAGTGTTCGTGTACCTATATTCGTGTGTATTTAGTATAGCATGTTTGTGTATTCGTAGCGTGCATCTAAAAAAACTTTACGTGCGTCGTGTGCGTGGTGACACGAACAAGCGAGTATTCGAAGCACAAGGCCTTCTTCATTAGAAAATTAATAACATGGATCGTGAATTAACAGACAGGAGCACTCGTATTGCAATCGAAACTATCGTTCGCCTCATCTCAAAATACACTGGCCCAGGCAAAGCTTCATTCTTTGACAAGTGAAAAGCATGCCTATTTAGTTTTCGACGGGAACACAGAACTCAATGAAATGCATGCAATCGGCGGCATGTGTCAGAGCTTAGCTACCTCGAAAGCTTTTAAGGCCTGGCCTGTAGCAGTGTAGCAACGCAGCCCAAAAGTGCTAGCAACTGTCGGAAAAGCCCGCTGCACATGGGCAGTTGCCTTTTTCAATATCAGGCTCACTAGAAAGGTTCTTCGACATGAACTAAATTTGATGTGGTTCGCCGAACAGGCTGGATGTTTGCGCGCACAGCACCAATATTTCCATTGTTTGGCGAGAAAAGATCTTTCATGACGATGAAAATGAGGTGGTCTGCAGTCTGATACATTTCGCCTTCGATGAAGCAACGTGATCCGACACAACAATCAAGACATGTCAGCACTGCGTTGTGCGAAAGGGCCGCTTTGACACTGTTAAGCGCAGTCATCTTTATTTTTTTCGACCAGTGTTGCCAGCACAGGGAGTGTTTTCCGGAGTTCTGAATGTACTGATTAGCTAACACACATTTTAACTTATGTCTACTAGCCACGACATTTTCAGCTGCGATGCAAACAGTCAAAGTTATTTTTCTTTACAAATAAAGGTGACAAAATTGACTTTGGTGATTACGGAAGCACCATTTTCGTATTTTCGAAATGTTTGAAAAAGGTATATGCAAGCAAATAGATATGTTTTTACACGCTCACAACATACTTATTGACTCTCAGTACGGATTTCGGAAAGAACCAGTCGACAGAAATCGCTTTACTCCATGAAAAAGAATACATACTGAATAAACTTAAGCAAAACAACTTTGTGCTAAGCATTTTTAATAATTTTAAAAATGCACTTGACTGTATTGTGCACAGCGTTTTGTAAAACAGCTTAGATATTTGTGGCACAAGTTGTCATGTTTTACAGTTAATGAAGTCGTATCTATCACATCAAAAACAGTATGTTCAATGTAGCAGTTTTCCATCAAAAACACGCGACATCTAAACTGGTGTACCCCAAATAGCATATTAAGGCCTGCACATTTTAACATATAGATCAACATTATTATGCATACTGAATGTGATTCTAGATTTATAATTTATGCAGACAATACCAAGATACTTCTGTCACCTGACACTCATCACGAGTTAGCTTTGCATGGAAACAATATTTTGATAGATTTAGAACTACAGACTAATAAAAATGCATTGTCAGTCGATAATAGGACTAAAGCTATTATCTGTAAGTGCAAGAATAAAAAATTGGAGACTCCAGTAAACTTTGACAGTCTGTATAAATTGTGAAATCGATAAAATCACTAAGAGGCCTTTTTACACAAAGTATGCAACGGAATGACCATGTCAAGAATGTTTTACTGAAGGCCTGTAGAGCTATTGGCATACTATTGCGTCATATATCACTGGTAACGTTAAAAGAGCTTGCATTATAATATGCTCTATTTCTTTCTTATTTAAATTAGTGTACATTAGTGTGGACGATGACGACACAAAGTAATCTAATAATATTTGTGTATTACTTAATATAATCATTCATTTATTTATAACCTTCCAAACAGACATAACATTCATAGTTTGTTGATTGAACACAGCATTATTAACGCTTTTAACTTATACAAATATAGACTGCTACAAAACTATAATATGGAAGAAAAAAGACGTTTTTCTACAATAACAGAGTTAGCTCATGTGCAAACTAACAAGTCGCAATGCCAACATCGTAATCATCCTCTTTGGCTACTTCCTCAAACAAGAACAAATTATGGTATGCAAAGAGTGTCTTATGAGTTACCATTACAATTGAATAAACTCTATTTTGAAGGCGTTGAAATTACAAACATTACACTAACACAGCTCTACGAATTTTGATTTTAACTATTAACGCACTATATTACCCTTTACGTTCTTTGTATATTATGAAATGTGATACCAAGTTTTGTGCCCGTTTTCTTCTCTGCTCTTAAGCTGCCCTGTTGCCATATTTGCACAAAGCTGTAGCAACTATGCTCATTCATATCTTTTTGTTTAGTCGGGTGTACACAGCCTGTACTTCCTCCATTTAAAATGTCTCTATTACACGTGCGTTCATGTAGTTGTGTAATTAAAGTGAGTTACTATGACCCCTCATGTATATGTTTTTTTGCCACCACTCTCTGCCTGATGTACCTGGAGGTGGGAACTTAGTGAAGCGGCCTGTTGCATTTTTTCCCGCTCCCTACAATAACACTGCATTATAACAATCTCACTCCCTACATTTTTTCTCACTCCCTACATTAACACTACAATAATAATGTTATTATCTGTGAGGCCGTTTTCCACGGTAATATTGACATTTTTGGATGCATGCATGCGTTTTCCCGTTCCATTGCCATGCTACAAAATTAGCAACCGCGAACGTGGAGACAAAACTACATTTCCATTCCTCTGAAGTACTTTCAGTTACACTGCATTATTTTCAGTTACGCTTATTTAGCATCAATCACTTCTTACACCCTTTCGTACTTGTTGAAAATACGTTAAGCGTCTTTTATGACCTGATGCGAATTTCGGCACAATTCGGATTGATTCCGACGACTACGACGATGGTCATTTCTTCTCCGTTTGGTGAGGCATATAAGGTATATAAAGAGTAGGGCGCAGCTGCTAGCTCTGTATTGTTATGCCTGCGAGTCCACACCGAATGTCCATGAATCTGAAAAAGGCAATCTGTGTCAAGGCTAGTGATCGAGCTCGCCTGACGCGAACAACTCAACGGCGTCATCACGCGGCGGCGCCTTTCTGTCGCGCAACGCACAGCGAGCCCCCTCAGCCCACAAGCCCGTCGAAGCAATCGGCGCCTTCCTGTCTGGCGGGTCTTACGCAATGTGTGGCGACCTGACTCGTCCTTGGCTGCAACCACGCTCAGCGGCTCCAGATTTTATGAGAATGACGTGGCCCAGCGACGACCCCATTGAAGGATTCTGACCTCACGGCCAGCGGCGCTTCTGGTTGGACATTTGGTTACTGAAAGAATCCACCTGGTGCATATAAAAAAGCCCTGCGGTGCGTCGCGAGCAGCCGACCTATGTGTCAGAGAAGAGAGCTCAGCTCTTCGAGTCTCTAAACTGTCGGCCCCATTGCCGAATACGTAACGCCTCTATTTTTATGCTGTACATAAACCTTGCTTTAACTCACCGTGGTCTCGTCCGCTCGCCTATTAGCTCTGCGCAGAAGCAGTGGCGAGCCGAGAAACCTACGCTACCAAACAGGGGGTGACCGTGTCGGCGGATATCGGAGCAGTGGCGCGTTTGCGACCGTGTTGGCGTCGCCGTCTTTCATAACAGTATTTAGCTTTGTCGCGGAAACTTGGATTTCATCGAGTTAATCACCGGCAGACGTTCGATAACTTTCGTAACGTTGGGCTTTTGAACAGTCTTCTCAATGAAGTGATTTATATTGCACATTCTTTCATTGCTTTTTCACGAAAGTGGGGTCGCACAATGAGCAACTTTATGTTCTCACATTTAAAACAGTGGCAGTTTAGTACCATGCACACAAGAGTAAGAGAGTGTACTCTTGGACAAGGAAAGGGGTGAGCAACGATGAAAGATACGGGACTGGAGCTCCTACGTGTGTACTACGCGTGTACTAGAGCATCTACGCGTGTACTACTCCTTCGCAGAAGCAGTGTACTACTCCTTCGCAGAAGCAGTGTAAAGTATAGTGTGGGTTGGGCGCGCGTTCCGTACAATTGTGCAAAGTTATGAAGGTGCGATTTAAGTGCAGCATGGAACTTGATTTGTCTTCTTATGCGACCATTTGCACGTGAAATTCATTCGAAACGTTTTAAGTGCGTAGACGAGAGAGCCAGCATGAGACCAACGCTCCCCTTGAAAGATGCGGGCACCATTTATTGTTTGAGGCAAACATGAAACACGAAAATTTTCAGATGAGCACCGCCACCAGGACTGTTTACGTTCTGTGCACATACCAATGTCCATTTCACAAATGGGATGTCTTGCAGTTGCGATGCTTATAAGCCTATAGATGTCAGTGTGAACTGTGCCAACAAATTAGTTACAATGCTACCCAGTTGACAAGAACTATATATGAGCTCTGGCTTCGCAAGCTCATCGTAGGTGAGCACCAGAAAACAGTAGCCCCTTGATATCGCCGCGCTGGAAACACACGTGCACCTCTGGCAATCTCTGCCCACTTACTTACCGCAGTTGCACTTCACAGTAAGAAACTGAAAGTGAAGAAGCTTACAAAGCTTAAATGCACGACCCTCATCCTTCGGAAGTCACGTGTTGACATACGTCTGATTCATTATCACTTCCAGAGCAGGTTAAGGTTATAGCATACCGACCGAATATCTCTTCTGGGTTCCAAAATGCACAATCCCAAAACTGACAACTATGACTTTACAGCACAGTTGTGGCATCCCTTAACCTAAATGAGCACTTATATTTCTTGTGTGAGGTGTCCGCAGAGGAAGTGATGGAGGTCGATGTGGCGCGCGCATTCAGCCAACGCGTCCAGTCAGCGATACCAACTGGTATCGGTCGCGCTCAACGTCCCTTTTCCGACTTTTATGTCGCAATATACGAGTCGGATAATGATGCTATCAATCTAGTGATCAGAACTGCACGGTGTAAAGTGAACTCCTGTACATAGCTTTTATAGATTTTAAAAAGGCTTTTATTTGGTGCAGATATAAGCAGTGTTGTTCGCACGAGGCATCGGTGCATCGAGAAATACGTGTAAGCATACTGTGAGAAATCTATAGTGGATACACAGCCAGCAGAGCCCTCCAAGAAGAAAGTGACGAAATTCCACAAAAAAAGAGTGTAAAGCAAAGAAACACGATTTCTCCAATGCTATTTAACACAAGCTTACCGGATGTTTTCAGGGCCCAACGTTGCAATGCGTTAGGGATAAGAGTTATTGTACAGTATATTGGTAACCGCTGATTCATGGATAACATTGCATGGATGAGTAACGCAGAGCATGAATAACAGCTCATAATTACTTAATTGGACAAGGAAAGCAGGAGAGTATGTGTGAAAATTATTATGCGTAATACTAAAATATTATTCAATAGTCTCGGCAGAGAAGAGCGCTTTGCAATAAGTCCAGAGATACTGAAAGTTGTGAAGGAATATGTCTACTTAGGACAGGTAGTAACGGTGGGCTGAACCATAAGACTGAAAAATATTAAAAAAGGGAGATCCCGCGTACAGTGGGAATCGAATATATGTGAAGAACGAATAATACATGTTGATATGTCACTTTAAAATCAGCACGATGTTACGAGGTGGAGGTAAATGATACCGTACATGACTTCCGTGACATGATTATCATGTTTGGATGTGTCGTTTACCTTTGTCTTCTATTCAGGTCCCGTGATACCAAATTTAGTATACGTGGAGCTAGCCGAACGGTCGCGAGCATGCTATGAGCGTGGTATGTTGTCATGTTATTACATGACATGCGGGTCAGGATTATCATGTTTGCACCAGTCATATATTTCGTCATCCATTGACGCAACTTAACACCAAATTTGGTATATATAGAGCTAGCAAAACGGCCGTGAGCGCGTCATGAAGGGTCCAATGTACTCCAATGTAGCGTTGACGTGCGTGCACGCTAGGCCCAGCGACGCAACGTTAGCGAAACGTGAGCACTCTATAGTCTGACGCCAGGCGCGACCAGCGTCCACCAGCGCGGCCCGACGGCATCCGGTGCGAAATGTGACATGCTGCATTTCGCGCCAATGCGTTACCCAGACAACACTGCATCTCCCTCTTTTCGTGATGGAGGGACGCTGGACATGCTGAAACGCTCATGCGTCAAATCAACGCAGTGCGGCGAGCGCCTACGGCAGGACCAGCGCTTTGCGTGGGAACGCCGGCGTGATGTTAGGGTTTGTCGCTTGTGTTCAACGTGCAATCATGCCATACAATACCAGTTTTGCAACATGCCATGTGAACGAAACCACCGCAAGAGCTGCAGTGTTATAAAAAGTAAATCATGACGTTCATGACACACATATTATTATTTTCATGTTATGACTAGTCAAAAATGTTTTTCATACAGTCATGTTATGCTATACCAAGTTTGATATCGATACCAATATTGAAACGGCCAGGAGAGCTAAAAGTCGTAAGCGGCTTGATAGATACGCTAAATTCACCGAAGTTTGCTAAGAAATGCTTCGCATTAAAAAAAAAAAGACTGGCACCAACCAGTCCACGTAGGCGGCACTCTGTTTCTTTCCTTACCTCTTTTTTTTCATTTTCCGTATAGTTTGCGCCAAAAAAGTTCTATTCTTATATGACTAAGGCATATCGTAGCAAAATTAACACTCTGACGCCGTTCAATGAAACGTGGGTTCAAAAGAGCACAATAGAAAACACTTATAAAATACAAGGCTATAGTAGAAGTAGTAATAAACTTTTATTCAGCCACAATTTACAGGCCGAGCATTTCGACAACCTGTGCGACCAGTCGACGCTGTTCTTCTTCCCTTTCGGCGCCGATCCAATCGAGCCAGGAGGTGATGGAAAGGGATAGAGGAGGCTAATAGCTGGATTGCTCAGCAGTTGGGCAGTAAAACAGGCAGTGTGACAGGTAAGCGTATAGGGAGGGGCAATTAGGACCGCAGGGGCTAGACCTATATTCATAAAGGAAAAGTCGAGAGGGGGTTATCAGGCAGTTCATTTGGATGTGCCGTAGAGTTCTAGCCTCGAGCGCAGTGAGTGATGGATGAGGGAGAGGGTAAAGACGCTTGTCGAGCCGGAGCTGGTATTATACTTCCTTGATAGTGTGACGCAAGGAGATCTGACCATCGTTATTCGCGTAGCTCTCACTGCTTTCCGAAGATGTGGGCCAGGGAATGAATGGTGCCCGGTGCAATATATCGCGGGCAAGCTGATCAGCTAGCTCATTGGCGTTAATACCTGAATGCCCATCAACCCAGCGAAGGAAGAAAGTGGAGGGTTGAAGAGCAGAGGCCGCTCGCTTGACCTCCTGTTGAAGAACAGGAGGCAACGTGTCGTTTTGTATGTGACGGATGGCGGCATGAGATTCGGAGTAAATCGTGTACTCGGGGAGAGAAGGGAGGGTGGAAAATGACTGCATGGCGTGGACCATGGAAAGGACTTCGAGCGAAAGTACATTTGGCGGGTGTAAGTATGGCCCGCTGGTGTGCGTGTCAGGTGCCGAGAGGTGTGGATGGTAGATAACGTAGCCACACGAGCCCCGAGGAGCCATGTATGAGGCATCCGTGTAGGCAACTCCCTGTGTAGATAGAGGCGGAGAATGAGTGCTGCCGCATGATGCCGGCCGGCGTGAACAACGGGAGATATATTGGGTGGGAGGGGAAGGATGCGAAGGTTAGAAGCAGCGGTCCTAGCGGCAGAAGGCAAGGTGGGAACGGAAACGCGAATGTGAGGGATGTCGGCTTGGGCTAATAGCCATTGGCCTTGACGAGTGAGAGAAAGACGGGCAATCTGAGAGTCGTGGTGCAGAGAAATAAGAGAGCGTAATGGATGGAATAGGCCTGTGGCAAAGAGCTTAGTGGTAGAGGTAGTGACTGGGAGGTTTAGAGCTGCCTTGTAGAGGCCTAATAGAGCTCTTTCGAGTGTGTTGAGTTGCGTTTGGTTGAAATGAACGTAGGGTACAAAGTACAAGAACTTGTTAAGGGCAAGCGCATGTGCAACCCGGCCCGCATGAGCCTCGTGGAGCCCCGACTGCCGAGTGAAAACGCGTCGCAGGAGGTGGGTCACCGAGTGGCAAGTCCTCACAGCGTGATGTAGGGCCTGCGCGTTCTTTGTCGCGTGCAAAGGCAACCCAAGAACTTTGCATTGCTGAACAGTGGAGATGACAGAGCTAGAAAGGTGTAGGGAGATAAGGGTATTTAGGGAGCGCTGGTACACAGACCGGTTTAGCAAAAGTAGTTCACATATCTCCGGTGCAGCGGACCGGCCAGCCGTAGCGAGAAAGGAAGCGATAATGTCCAGTCCGCGTTGCAAAATATTCTGCACCTGGCCGGGACATCCAGACGTACACCAGATAGTGATGTCGTCTGCATAAAAAATATGGTGGAGGTCAGGTATTTGGGACAGTTGGGATGCAAGCGGGGCCATAGCCATATTAAATAGAGTAGGAGATAGTACGGCACCTTGAGGAGTGCCGCGGGTGAGGGAGTGTGGGTTAGACAAATGAGTATCGACTCTAAAGCGAGCAACTTGATTGGAAAGAAATGATCGGATGTAAGAATACATGCGGGAGCAACATGACAGGGAGGAGAGCTGAGCGAGTATGTGGTCATGATTCACGCCATCAAATGCCTTCCGTACATCGACGGTTACAAGCGCATGGATCTGACTACGAGAAGAAGAAAGAAAAGTATGCTGAAAAACAAGGAACATGGCCTGCACACAAACGTGGCGTCGGAAGCCAATAAGAGAAGGAGAGAACAGCTCTTTCGCCTCAATAAAATCATATAGTCGAGTCAAGGCCTCTCGCTCAAGAGTCTTGCCAACGCATGACGTCGAAGATATAGGGTGAAGGTTAGAGAGAGATGGAGGTTTGCCCGGCTTCAGAGTCATGCAAATTAGAGAGGATGTCCAAGATCTTGGAAGACAGTCGCTGTTCCATGCTTCGTTGAATGTGTGTAAGAGAAATCCCTTCGCATTGTCGGCGGGATTATATAGTGTAGTATATGTTATCTCATCCTCACCGGGTGCCGAGCGGGTAGTTTGAGTGGCTAAGGCAGCTTCCAGCTCCCTGAGCGTGAATGGGTGGTCCAGGTCTGGGTTAGCTAGCCACAGTATTCTGGGTAGGAAAGTGTGAGGGGGGTTGGGAGATACAGAAATTTTTAATTTTCAAACACGTCATATGGAGTCCCTTGAGCGAGAGCTTTAGCTAGGGTGGGAGCAACGGCAGGCTTGGTACCTAAAAGAGACCTAAACAGAGACCATGTATAGCGCGAGTGCAGTGCGGATTTAAGGCAGTCACACAGCGTGTTTCAATGAGAGTGCTCGAGAGAAGTGCCGTAAGCAATAATTTCAGCCCGCAGAGCATCAATTCGGAAGTAAAGTTGGACGTTGTGTGGCTGGAAGCGGAGAGTGCGTTTCAAACGTTGATGACGTCACCATAAGCGGAGCAAGTGAGGATCAGGGTCAGGAATAGGGAGTTGAAAACGAGCGTGGCGACTACAGGATCTCATTGCTACGGAGATCCGCGACGTCCAGTCGTCGTAAGTTTTAAATGAGTCAGAGAAAAGGTTATTACGGAATGACTTCCAGTCAGTGTGAGCGACTCGCTGTTTCCGCACGTTGTGGGAAAGACGGGTGGTGATGTGTATGAGAAAGTGATCACTGAAAAGATTTTCAGCGGACACCTGCCAGTTAAAAGGAAGCGAACTCCGAGAGAACGTGAGATCGGGTGTAGTGGAGCGCTGTGAAACAGTGCCCGCTCGAATACGGGTGTCAGGAGTGTTAGGAAGCGTGAGATGGCGTTCCTGGGTGAGGCAGTGTAGAAGGCGACCTGGTTTGAGTGTTTGGGGGTAACCCCACCCAGAGCCTATGAGGAGTATTAAAGTCACCCCCAAGGAGGATATGGGTGGTCGATGGAAGGGAGTGCAGGAATTTGCTAAGAGCACTAAACAAAGAGGACGTGACAGGGGGGTTGTAAAAGGACATCAGAACGACAGAAATACGGGTAGATGGTTGGTAATAGACCACACCAACTAAATGTTTCAGGAGGGGGGAGGGTACATCTAGTGGTTCAACGAGAACGCCATTGCGTACATAAATGGACGCAAGTGGCTTTCCCGTCGTAGCGTAATATGCACGGTAGCCCGGGACGGCAAGGGCCGCCCGAGTTTCCTGTATAAGGAGAAAAGGGGATAATGTTTGGCGGGTGAGAAAATATTAGTGGAGAGGGGTCCTATTATGACGAAAGGTGCGGCAGTTTCACTGCAAAATATCGAGGTCCTGTTGACGTGCCATCTAGGTCTTTAATGTAGAGGAAGCGTCTACGCGTGCGCCTTGCTTCTTTTTTGCCGGGGGAAGCGACTCCTGCAGGGAGGTAAGCATATAGGTGAAAGATTCCAGTTGCTTGGATTGGATTTTGAGGGTCCTAAAAATCCGGACAATTGAATTTTCCAGCCGGACCAAACGAGTGTGATGCGCAGTGGTGGTGGTTTTGACCATGTCGGCCAATGTGGTTACATGGGAGCTGGAGGTTGGGGCGGTGAGTGTGGTGAGTTGCTTACTTAGCTCCTTCAGTTGAGAGGTAAGAGAGGATGTGGCAGTTGCGAGTGTCTGCGTCAGTGCGAGTATTTACTGTTGTAGCTCATCTGAGACGCGTTGTGGCTCGCGCTGCTTGCGCTCCAACATAGCCAGTCGCAGATCGAAGGAGCGCCTCTCGTTATTTAAAGATGGTGAAGGTGTGTTTGATGAATAAGTGCACATGGGAGGTGTTCCCTTAACCTTAGCGGCGTATGATCCCGGGGGGGGGGGGATGTTGTGGGAGGTGGTAGGAACTCATGCGCTGAAGAGGAGGGCGGTGAAGGCTGAGTGGCTCGGAGCATGGCTGTGCGACGGAGAAAAGCTGCTTTGGCGCAGTCGCGTTGCTTAGCTAGAAGGTAGGGCCAGGTGGAGTCGAGAGAGGAGTGGGTGTTGACTTGGCAATGAATGCACCAGGGTTGGGCGCAAACGTGAGCATCGGGATCTGCTGGTAGAGAAGAGACACAGCGGCGCACTTGGCCGGAACGCTGTGTTGGGGGCATTGATGAGCACGGTGCCCTATAGCAAGGCACCGAGTGCGAGTAGAGGCTTAGGTTTATGTGGACGGCATCGGAAAGAGACGCGTTTGAAGTACACAAAGCGAGGGATGATGGTTCCAGCAAATGTTATGAGGTCGAATTCTGTGGAGCCCATCATACGTGCAGCGAGTATGTCTGAAGTAAAGGATTCGAGGTCATGCAAGAGTTGAGATGATGTGAAGTTACCACCGACGTTGTGCATGACGCCGAGACATGATATTGGAGGACTGGGGGCATAGGGCTTAATGGTGATCGGCTTACCATTAAGTTCCAGACTTGTGAGGAAGAGTAGGAAGTGGGCAGTGAGAGGTGAGTGCGTTTTCAGAAACACAAGGCTCTGATCAGGTTTGGCTTGAATGGTGAGCTCCGCACTGGTCTTGGGAGAGAGATTTGCGGCGGCTATGATGGTAGAAAGCAGGTCATAGAGAGGCAGTTTCGACGTGAGTGTTCCGGATGGAAGTTGGATTCCGACGGTGATGAGCTCGGAGCGGGGGCGGGCGGTCGAGGCAAGTTTTTTATTAGCACTAACGGTGTTTCAGCTGCCTTCAGGGGATCGCGTATTGTCTTCGTTGACCTGCGATGCCATGAAGTCTATTTCCGTCGATAAGTCGTCAGCTGAAGTGATGGAAGGCAAAACTTTGGTGATGGAAGGAATGATGCTCGTCGAAACGCGCTTGTCGACAGAATCGGAATTTCCACTGGGTAGGCCAGACGCAGATAAGGTGGGGAGAGCAGCAGGCGTGGTTGATTGCAACGCAAACGCTGCATTGCGGCTCTCGGGCTCCGGCGTTTGCGCGGCTATCAAGCTGGGAGTAGTAGAGACTCCACCAGCGTTGCACGTTGCTGGACCGTGCGCGCTGTTGAGGAGCGCTGCCTGTTGCTGTATTGTTGTCGGCGCGGGGCTGGTGACATTGCCAGATGTTGACAGCGGAGGCACGGCTGTATCAGCGGTATGACCGGAGGAGGCTGGGCTTACCGAAAGGGCGTCAGTTGTCGTTGTTGTCGAGTGCTGGGCGGGACGCTGCATCGTGGAGATGCAGGCGCAGCGCGTTAGGGCGAGCGCGGCGCCACGCCGCTTCGTACATTTGAAGGGGCCTGGAGGGCCTGCCTGGGGTCGGACGGGGCCCGGATGGTGTCGGCGTGTCCCGAAAGTCTTCTAGAAGTGAGCTTGTCCAGACACGGGCGGGGCCCGGTAATGGGCCAAGAACACGTGAAAGTTGAGCACTGTATGCGGCCAGCCAAACAAAACGGCCCCACCTGGCGGTCTCTCAAGGCAAATGCAGTACCTACAAGACAATAAAAATTCATTTTAAACACGAACGTGTGTTATGCTGGGCTCCACAAACACTTTCAAGAAGTATTTCCATCACGACAACCAGTCAACAAAACAAACGCAACCAGACGGGTAAGAAAAGAAACGTGAGCGAAAAAGAACCGTTGCCGAACCCGTGACATCTCAATCCACGAGGATCGGTGGTGAGTTTATAACCCCTTGCACCACCGCTAAAGCCACGATGTAGGTCACGCGACGCGTCTTCGATTATCTGTCACCATTTCCTCCATGTATCTTTAGGTATCTTCAGCGTAGGTATCTTTAGGTATCTTTAGCTGAACTGGCGGATGTGATGAAGAGCTTACCGTCCGCTGCTCCTGGACCTGATGGAGTGACCTCTACAATGATTACAGTGCTATACGAAATATCCCCACACGAAGTCCGTATTATAGCTAATTATTCACTGAAAAATTCTTGAATTCCGGCAGATTGGAAGCTTTCCAAAATAATTCCGATAATTAAGAAACAGGGAATGGAGTTCGCTCTGGATAACATAAGGCCTATTTCATTAACATCTAACCTGGTCAAGCTTGTAGAGAGGGTCTTAAATGCCCGGGTAATAAACTACATCAATGAACATACAATACTAAACCCCAGACGAATTGGCGTAAGACCGGGATACTCCATTTGGTGTGCACATGTGAATTTGGAAAGTCACATACAGCTGGCTCGGCATCGCCGCGAATACTGTGCACTAGTCACTCTAGACTTAGCTACAGCGTACGACAAAGTGGAGTATCCTATCCTAATCCAGCAGATGCAAGACTATCGCTTTCCAAAATATATAACAGCATGGATTACAGAGTTTGTGAAAGACAGAGAATTTTATTGCTTCTTGGATGGATGCTCTTCTAAAAGATATCAGCAAACACGAGGTGTACCTCAGGCCTCAGGATTATCCCCGGTGTTATTCAACATATTACTAAGTTCCATTCCAACTCAACAGGATATCCAAATTTACGTATATGCAGATGATATTGCTGTCTTCGCAACAAACAGTGATCTGCACTCATTGTAACAGTGATCTGCACTCATTGTATTACAGAATTACATGAACATGCTAGAAGGATGGCTTGACAATATTCATGTGTCATTGAACGTCAAAAAAAGTGCGCTTCTGCCATTTTCTTTTAAGGATCATGTCAACATTTGCCTGATGTATCGTACCGAGCTCATTCCCCAGGTCGATTTCCTGAAATACCGAGGCATCGTATATGATAGCACGCTAAATTGGAAAAGCCATATAGACGAGGTTGGCTGTAAAGCGTCACGTGCCTTGGGGTGGTTGCGCAAATTGGGAAACAGAAAAATAGGATTGCGTAGGACTTCATTGATAACGATTTACAAGATGTATGTGCGGCCTATTATAGAATTCGGGTGCGTAATAATTTCAGGCAGCGCGGCTTACAAGATGAGAGAATCAATAGCATTAGAAAGAGAAGCTTTGCGCTTGCGTCTTGGACTCCCCAAATTTGTGGCAAATAATGTTTTGTATGTGGAAGCGCGCCTTCCCCCTTTGTTAAGTCGGTTTAGAATACTTACAGTTCAAGCTTTCTTAAAAATATACAATTCGCCTCTGCGACAAGCTTCTTACGTTTTTATTCAAGAGCCAGCCGCATTCTTTAGAACACAATGGTCTAGACTACACTCCCCTCAGATTAGGTTCGTCCAAGCGCTGCTAGAGCCTCTCAATGTAAATATTTATCAGATTGGCATAACGAAGACGCCTAATTCAAAACTTGAAATTAAATTTGATGTTATTTTCCCCTCTCATTCGAAACAACGGCCACTTCAATATTTATATTTTCGGTTAAAATATTACTTGACTCATCTGTCCATAAACAACATTATTGCGACGGATGCATCCGTATTGAATGAAAAGGCTGGAGTAGGCATCTTGTGTACTTATCTCGACTGGTCTTTTTCAGTTCGATTACCAGATTACACGCCTATATTCATCACTGAATTATTTGCTATAATTTTAGCGCTTCGCAAACTTCCTGCAAGCGAATCAGAACCGGTCGTACTTACCGATTCTATCTCAGTATGCACTGCACTATCTACAGCAAAAAATTTGACATTATTGAGTATGACTAGCAGTTTATTATAAGCAAACCTGAAAAATTTCACTTGCTATGGATACCCGGCCCTGCGGGATTTATCCAAATGAGATGGCAGACTCGTTAGCCAAAGCATTTTTAAGCGGACCACTGTTACCTATTTTACCTAATTTCACCTACGTAACAGCACTCAGATATAGAAATACTTGTTTGCACAAAGAAATAGAAACATTACCATTGGATAAAGTCAGAGACTTCGTACATCTAAGATTTTGCTGGAACAAACAGTGGTGTGCATCTCGGCAGTTACAAATTACAATCACCAGATTACGATGCCGAATTCCGCATCTGAATTACTACCTACATAAAGCTGGACTAACAGCATCTCCGTTGTGTTTCGTTTGCAAGGAATCAGAACCAATAGATCATTTCTTTTTATCCTGTCAACGATATGCTTATCAAAGGAAAAGATACCTGGTCGAACCACTTGAGAAGCTAGGTTTAAAAATAAACGTGGAATTAATTTTATCCTTCGAAGGGATAACATTAGGTTATAGCCACAGGGAGGTTTTCTCTGCTGAGTGCGAGTACATATAATGGCAACAAAGAGGTTACCTTGTTAGTCTATTGTTATTATTTACGGCTACGAGACTACCTGAATGCCTGACTTACACTTGATGATCCTGCCGCCCGGTTCTTGGTCGATCCCCCTTTGTGGGCGAGTGCCAGAAAAGCTGAAGGTTCATCATCATCATCATCCTCCATGTGTCTCACAGTGCTCTTGTCGCAAGGTGTTGCCACCGCTGGGAGACGGGAGAGTCAAGTATTGCGTGGCTTCAGTGGTTAGCTCAGGAAACGCGCCGCTACTAATACCGTCCCATTTGGTGCGTTTTCCATACAAGTGTTATAGTTTTTTCAACGATTTGACACACCGAGAAGAGCCAACTTTAACCCCTGTTTCGCTCATAGGATTCATCCACATTAAAATATAGCTATTGTTCTCCGACGCTGGCCTGCAATGCTCGCCTGAATGTCGCAGTGTGTCAATGCATTCCGCACACACCTTGTGAGAAATGATGGCAGGGCTAGAGGGAGCACGCAATGCGCGTTGCGTCTCTTGAAGCGGTTCGCAACACTTTGAGGGACTGTATATCGAGTTCCAGTGTTTTTTAATGTTCCTGTTGCTGCCACCTTTAGGTGGCGTTCACTATATGTGATCTCTAGGCATCAAATCAGAACTTCAGCTACCGCATCACGGGTCTTAGTCATTGGGAAGGAGTTGTGCCACTAGGCGGCAACTTGGGTGGGTTCACATTAGGTGGTACTACCGTATATCATCTGCCAAACATAGTAGCCATTGGAATAGCTGTCATATATCAATGCACAATGAAGAGTCAAGTAATCCAGTTATACGTATCACGTTCGTGTTATATGTATTCCCATGGGAGGGGTGGGATCATGGAGTTTCATACAATAGTACCTAGAGCGGAATCTGGCGCGGCGATCGTGTACCTTTATAGGAGTGATGGGACGTACAAGCTTCGGATTTGATAGAGCTAGCTAGGGAACTGTCTACTAACATTTTTCTACAGTTTTATGGTGTGTTCTAATACTCACAGTTGACGGCTAAATAGACAGCTAAAGGGACAACGTCCATCTTAAGTATCATTCCAATTCTTACGTAGCCGGCAAAATAGAGAGCTCCGAGAAGATTGCATCGTCGACAAATACGATACAGGCTCCTTTGCTGTCTAAACAAGGTGGTGGCTCAGCGAATCGCTCAGATAGATCGAATCTCGCCGGAATGATTGTCTGCTCACAAGCAGACGCTTCTCCGGACGCTCAAAGTGAGAAACGTTTATTTTTTATATATTTTAATATGAAGTAAGACACAAAATACAACTGTTATGTTTGTTTATTTTGGCTTTTTCTTCTCGACAGGATATGGCGCCTCGTCGCGTAAAAGCCGTCCAGACGTGTTCCAATTTTCGGACAGCATGGGCTCGGTGCTGTCTTCTAAGCAGTCTACGTAGACTGAACGTGCTGTCTCAGAATCGGAACACAGCCTTAGTTTCGTTCTTCGTGCACCGCTGGTAGTGGGGCATGGTGAAAAGGGCTGAAGTAGTGCCTTTGTTCTTCGATGAGGCTGAAGAATAATAGGCTGTGTTCCTATTCTCAGACAGCACGTAGACAGTCTACGCCGACTGCTTAGAAGACAGCACCAAGCCCATGCTGTCCGAGCATCGGAACCCTTCCGAACGGCTTTTACGCGACGATGTGCCACCTTGTGCCGAGAAGAAAAAAACGAAAGTAAACAAACGTAACAGTTGTATTTTCTGGATTATTTCGTGTTGAAATTAAAAACAAGTAAACGTTACTCATATTGAGTGTCTGGGAAAGCGACTGCTTGTGTGCAGATGACCATTCCGGCGAGATCCGCTCTATCCGAGCGATTCGCTGAGCCGCCTTCTTGCTTAGACAGCAAAGTAGCCTGCATCGTATTGGTCTACAATGCAGTCTTCTCGGGGCTGTCTATTTTGCCGGCTTCGTGAGAATTGGAATGGGACTTAAGATGGCCGCCGTCTATTTAGTTGTCTATTTAGCCGTCTACGGTGAACATTGGAACACAGCCATAGATCACCTAATTCACAGCGACATTGGAACTTACCAGTCGTTTTTTACAGTTCAAACGAAGCGTCATTCACTCACCGCTGGGTATAGATGTTGCGTTTCATGCCAGTGCAAGATATTGCATTGATTTCATGTTTCTTCACAAGCGGGTCTGGCATAAACTTATTTTTAATTGACTACAAAGTGATGACGAAGCTAAGTAGACACACCATCACGCTTTGTTGACTTGACTTCACAAAAAAAACCAGAGGTACGTTTGGAGCAGAACACTTGGTCAGACACACGTAGCATAGCAGAAGACGGAACAATAAGTGTTACTCGTTCAATTCTGTACGGCTGTTTCCATAAATAGATAATGCGTACTTTTGAGAAAAAACAAGCTTGCTTGTTCTCAAGGGCTGTTAAAAAATAATTCATTAAATCTTGATGCCAAATTCGAAACGCAACAGCAGAGCAATGCATACCCTGATTATTAAATTTTCCCAAGTTTCACTTTTGACCCCTTGTAACGAAATCTTTTTGCAATAAATTTGGCGTACAAATAAATGAAGCAAGTTCAAATAAATAGAAGTTCATATCACTTTGTTTTACACTCGCAAAAGAAGCGTCACAAACTTCAAGAACGTAATACATCCAAAGCGGATCCGAAACCTGTATTCCCATAATTCCAATGGGGGTACAAGCGCCACCTAAAGAGCCCGCGTAGACATTAGTCCATGATTATCCTCTAGGTATTATTGTACGAAACTCTATGGTGGGTATTAGTTATGTATTTTATATCTCTATTACATGCCTCTAAAAACATTAGAAATCTCTAATTTTGCCTAATGAAAGCCCAGATTTCCTCATTATATCTTGATCTGAACCACAACGCTAAATACGTACTCCTAACGTCGCCATAATTATTATCACCAAGTTGTGGCGCGTGTTTTGAATGAAGGAAGAAGAATCTGCCCTCATCGCAACATTGTCGTTGATGGAAAACAAGGAGCAAGCAAACAAGAAGCAGAGCTCTGGGCTGACTGCGCCCAAGTCAGCGATGTCGTCGCCGTTAAAAAAAACTTCCGAGAAAGCCGCCAAGCGCAGAGGGAGCACGTTCAACGTGGAAGAATGTGACAAAAGTTGGACATCGCCAAGTCCAGGCAGCCACAGGAGAGAAAGCCGTTCTGCAGGCAGCGTGGAACTGGCACGACGCAGGACACAGTCGGGACAAACGGTTCTCGATGAGGCGGTCTTGGAACGGCTACGTACTTTGGTAAGCACCATGGCCAAAAATACGAGGTTAAATTCCCCATCTATACTTGCCGGCAGGCAGCTTACTGTGTTAAGGCGACAGAGCGAAGAAGCACCTCACATGGCTAGAATGACTTAGAAAGAAGCAATTGTTTAACGCAACCTTGCATCTTCCCATATATGTCGACTAACTCGTGAATCGACTGTCAGATGGACTCACAGATTCTACCATTAGCTAGCCTTTGCGAGTGTGGGTGAGTAACGTTTTAGTGAGTTTAAGTCCAAGTGAGTCTGTTAGTGGAACATTTTGGCAATTAGGTGTCTGAGCGATGTCTTATTGAAGAAAATACTGGAAGTCTGAGTATGAGTAAGCCTTCAAAGAAAAGTTGTCTCTTTAAGGATTCTCAGTGACCTTCAAATTTCTGCCAACATATTCGTCGAACTCATCTATCCAGATACTGATGATAAATGATTTGCCATACTGATATTAACCACCAGCGCCCTTCCGCGTAATACCATTATGGTTAATTATAAAACCAGCAAGTAAGTTTTACATTGGTGGCAGTTGACAATACATTCCGAAATAAGCAAGACGAACATATGAACGCATTGAAAAACCGTAAACAGGGGTTTGTCGAGCCGAAGTTTGGACTAGTGGACTTGTCTTCCTCAAGTCTGGTACAGATCTGTTCTAGTCTTGAGGAAGTCACGTCTGCTTGTTGAAACGTCGGCTAAAGAAAACTATATTTACGGATTTTCGTCACAAGCTTCCATTTTCCCCTTCCTACCGTTTATTATATACGTACGCATTGTAACGTTTTCTTAATTAAGAAAGAATATTACATAAGTACTACAAAAAGTTTCTGGAATGGTCACTGTAGGAAAGATTTTTCATTAAAGAGACCCTGAAATGGTTTTCACCATTTTGTACAAACATATTGGTCCGATATATAGGCCAAGTCCGAAGGGTCATTTAAAGGCAAGTTTAAGCTCTTTGCGTAATGTACGTAATTTATTAAAACGCTTCAAAGCTGCGAATTGCTGCAGATCACTGCGCCTCACCCAAAAGCGTTTTCAACCGTCCATTCACAATGCGACATTCTTTGGAAGTGCGGCGTTATCCAACATGCTGATCTCTTTGAGGGCAAAATCGGCTGGTAGGGGGTGGCACCTGTCGGAGTAGGTAATAACCGGACTTATACAGAACCACATCGCGATGATTGTCGTGTTGCCAGACGACGTGAGTGCTGCCGCGCGCACTGGGCTATGGTCTTCAAGATTGCTCGCCACCTGTCGGTGCGAATCTCAAAGGTCATGGAGAGGCAAAGCTAAAATCGGCGAGTGCGCTCACAAAAGCAGTCCCACGGCCGCTGGTTGAAAAAAACAAAACAAAGTGCGACCTGTTGAATCGCGCCGCCGTCAATGAGTGAGTGCGTGTGGGCAGAGTTGACAGTTTCAGCGGCTTTTTTGGGAAGGACGCTGACACTCCACCTGTCAAAGCGGATGGCACTTCACGTTTCATTGTGGCTGCATGAGGATTTGTGCGTGTTCGTGTGCTTTTCTGGTGCTTTCTCGCGCTTTTTTGTGTCCGATCTTCTGTGGGGGGTAGTTTGCCTCCCGTTTTCTGTGATCGAGTACCACTCCTTTGTGCACGCATGTGTGGCAGACTGTTTATTAGTGGTGTGACACCACGAAGCTGTTGTGTGCCACTGCAGCTTAAACACAAAAAATACGCTACATTGAAGCACAACGTATTCTCCTGTGATCTACAGTTTCAAGAAGCGTATCTGTATGCCTATTATTCGTAACAGAGCACTTAATTTGGCACAAGCGAGCGCTGAAGCAGACGCTGCCTCCACCTCTGGACGACAGCATCGAATCACCCTGCCAAACCACGGCCGGGCTAGAGAAGCGGCACGCGCGCACTGGGCCACTGCTCTCGCCCGGCTGCGGCCAAACGTTCCCTTCACGGGCGTGCGCAACGAAACAAGAAAACAGGCACCAAAGGGTGCCCAGGCCATGTTCTACCCTCTACACACACGACTGCCCACCAGCACAGATGAAGACAAATCGAGACATTGAAGTGGGGCTTCTTTTGGGGGCGACCGCTGTCGCAGGTGAACCGGCGAGCCGAAACCCTTTCCCCTGGCCGCTGCCCTAGAACATGCTACGCGCAGTACAATTACTTAAAATGTTCGCGAAACCGTGAATTCCAAACTAGAGGTGTCGGAGGGTAAAACGGGTGGTGAACACCACCAAAGAAGTTGTGATGTTTGAGTGCTATGAGTTAGTCGTGTAGTGCAGTCAGTCGATGTTGAAGAATCGAGTTATGACGACGCTCGAATACTTTATTGAAGAGTGTCGCCGGGACGACGACCAGTGCTTGAGTTCGTTTCAGCCTTTCTTTGAAAAATAATTTCCGAGACACGTTCGAAAATTGTGGAGCACACACGTGTGGCGAGTATTTGGGGCCGCTAAGTGTCCTTGCGTTTGTTCAGCGTAAGTTTGTTCCCGCTGTTTTAAATGCCTTCTAAATGATTTTTAGTTATAATTGCTAGCTGCCGCGTTTACAAGTTTGTGTGCTGCCCATTCTGAGAATAAATACTTTGTTTGTGTCGTAAAAATTGATTATAAACTCGGTCTTTGGACCACAATTGGCGTTGTTAATGCACTAAAAGAACCTACACTTACATTATGTGCGCTATCGCGGTGCGTTTCTGTGAGCCGATTCGTCAGCTCTTGTAATCTGTCCGGTGATTGCCTCCCCATGAGCGGAATCAGTGACCCTTTTCATTTCAGGTCAGTCAAACGGGCAGCATTCATGAAGAGTATTGAGGCCAACACTTCACAAATGATTGGCTCTCCAACGGCAAACTGTTCACTTATGTGGTGTAATAGATACTCCCAATAGCAATTCAGAATCGAACCTGTGATGTGTATCTACGAAAAGCGTTATTTACGGCCTGCTTTACCATATAAAAATGCGTTTGAAAGCGTTTGTTCTGGGAGAAGTGGTGGCGAGAGTGAGCGCGAGATGCCCGTCCCACCGCTTTATCGGCACACGCCAGGCCGCACAAGGTTTTCTATCCAGCGGCCGTGCACGTGGCTCTGCATGCGATCGCCAGTGATGCCACCGTGTCTCATGAATTGAGGTGGCAAGGCAGGGGAGAGAAGAAGGGCATAATAAATATTTCGTAGTGGTCTTCGTAGCTACATGCTGTGTCGCAAAATTTGTGGAGCGAATGGTTTAATGATGATTTAGGGTAAACGCGAACTTCCAAAAACTGTTTCAATGTCTCTAAGTGTATGCGGTCAGTCACCGCGGTACGTTTACAGTGTCTGGCACTCCAGCAAATGTGCTCATATATGTGCTCGTGCATCAACGGTAATATTATTTACCTGCTGTCCACGCCGTGCAAGCGTCTGCCTGCTGATTCACTCGAGCCAGGTTCACGTTCACGTCTGAAACACGCAGGCAGTCGAAGGGGCGCGCGGTCGCAGTCCGAGGACAGAGCGCATCCTACGTCACACAGTGCGTTATAAGGCACCGTTCTTATATGCTGCGCTTGGAGCGGCCGTGCTGCTGGCCTCGCTGCTTGCGTACCTCGTGTTCCGACCAACTGCGTCCTCCCAAGAGCAAGCGCACACTACCGAGTGTCAGAGCGCTGCGTGCGCCCTGCTGGTGAGCGCTGTGCTGAGCCAACTGAACCACAGCATCGACCCCTGCAGCGACATCCAGGCACACGTGTGCAGCCGCATGAAGTGGGACAGCCAGCTAACGACAGACACGACCACCGACATGATGCGACAGTGGCACAAGCGTGGCGCCGCCTTCTTGGAAACGAAGAGGAGGCCCGCAGGTGAGGACTCTTTATAATTTGCTGTTATTTTAGCAAGTTCATAGTAACAATCATGGGAGGAAAAGACACGTAAACAGCATGGGCACTAGACGACTGTGCGTTTAGGAAAAGTAGTGACTGTGTAGTGTTTATGGGAAAGGATTCAACAGCCCAGCCGCCACGATGAACGGAACAAGTACAACATTTGTTGAAGATGTGCATGGTCTATATAACAATGAGGAAATGCGCCCACTGGGGATGGAAAACAGAAGCGAAACGAAAACAAAGTACAACATACTCCCTCCCTTACTTTTTAGTGGTTGTCAGTTCGTATTATTAACGGAAACTCAAGTATACACTACTCCAGTACACAGTACTTTTCAGACCACAACTAAAAGTTTGTCGAATCAAAGTCGTTGGTAGGCGTCTTCTGGTTGGCCGCACTGTATGCTGCGCTGCCGAGGTTGGCTGCTGCAGTACAAGAGATAGAGACTGCGTCCCAGAAGGCAGCTGCTGCACAAGAGGCCGCACTACGCCAGAGGATGGCGGCCGTGGCTCGCCAGGTTGCAGTACGCCAAAAAACTGTGGCGCAGAACAGGAGGTTGTAGCCCGGTCGACTGTGGTACCAAGGCTGAAGACTGCGGCACTGGTAGCTACGACTGGCGTCTAACCCCCCACTCTGGGACCCTGGACAGCTTAGAGGCAGTCCACGTACGGCCGTCTTGAAGCCTGTAAGATACCAGTCCCTTCTCTTCCAAACTTTATTTGGTGAGGAGAAGAAGCAGTCACCCTTGAAGCGAACGGGTGGTTTCTTGACACGGACAGTGTCTCCTACCGCTATCTCAGGCTTCTTGCCAGCTCTCCTTTTACCTGTGTACAGCTTGCTGCTTGGTTGTTGACGCTGGAGTCAGCGACGAAGTCGCGCCAACTATTTAGCTGGTTCTTTAACAAAGGCCGATGCTGAGAGGCCGACGATATTGAGCCTGGTTCGGGTCATTCTACCATGCAGCAGAACGGCAGAGCAACCCCAGTGGTTGCCTGTGGAGTAGCCCGGTAAATTGCAAGGTAGTCCATAACTGCTAGTCGAAGGGGTCATCCTTCGAGAAGTGGAACTTGAGTAATGTTTTTGAATGTTCGGACAAATCGTTCTATTTGTCCATTCGCCAGGGGGTAGTATACTGATGAATGCAATAGCCTGGTGGCTCTGTTTTCCAGAAAAGTAATAAACTCACGTTAAGTGAACTGAGGTCCATTCTCGCGAACAATTTCTCCATGGTATCCTTCACGGGCAAAAACACTTGTTAAAAATATTTCACTGTGCTTGTTGATACCTCCCGACAAAAGTATACCTCTGGCCACATGTAGTGGCAATCCAAAAGCGTTATGGCAAATCTGATGTTGTTAGGTTCGCGCTTCAAGGGAACAACAATATCTAAAGCAAGCGTTTGCAATGGTCTTTCCGGCCATTCAACAGGTTGCAATGGTGCTGGTGAAGTCCTGGCAGATTTGTCGGCCTCCTGGCAGATGTGACAGTTTTTCGCTGCTGCTTTTATTTTTTTATTCATTCGCGGCCACCATAACTGCTCACGATGTCACGCTTTAGTGCACGTGATACCAGTATGCGTCTCGTGTGCAGTGAAAATGATGTGCGCAGTGAGAGAGGATGGAACCACGAGGTGATCTGCATTCAGTAGGAGATCATCAACAACCGAAAGCTCCTCTCTAATAAGGTAGAACGGCTTGACATCTTTTGGCAAGGAGTTGTGTGGCGGCCAGGAACTTAGCACAAAGGTCTTGATTGTTTATACACAACCATCATCGAGAGCAGCTGCCTGAACGTTTCCTGTGCCACACAGACTGGCTCAACAAGCGACACAATTTCATCCTCCTTTCCACACTCGGCTTCTGAGGTATGGGCTGGCAGGCGAAAAACTGCATCTGCAACAGTGTTCGTGAACCCTTTCCGGTATTCAACAGTGAAGTTATAACAGAGAAGTCTTGCACACCAGCGTGCGATTCGAAGTGGACGTCTTCCAGGTTCTTGTAATGACAGCAAAGAGACAAGTGCCTGGTCATATCTTTGAACTTTGAAATTGCGACCTTCTTGTTTCCTAACTGAATACTTCCTCTCTGCTGGGAACGTGTACGTGATGCGAAAGTGACTGTGCGAAGCTCTTGACCATCTTGTGGCTCGAGAACTACTCCAAGCCCACAGTCTGAAGCATGTGTCGACAGGAAGACTGGAAACTTCGGATCGAACATTTGGAAAACTGGACTCGAAAAAACTATATTTTCACCCTTCTGAAACTGCTATCGGCTTCAGCTGACCAGACGAATAGCTCATTTTTGCGACGTTGGACTCGCATTGGTACGACCACTTGTGCCAAACGTGGAACAAATTCCGAGTAGTATTCGACAAGACACAAAAATGAACGGAGGGCAGCAACATCGGTTGGCACGGGTGTGTTAACTGTGGAGCCAATCTTCTCAGGAAGTGGAGAGATACCACGTGCTGTGACCTTGTGTCCGAAAAATGCGACCTCCGGAACGTCAAAGGCACATTTTTTGTTCAGTTTCAGGCCTGCATCGATGAACTTCTGCGGCGCTGTTTTCAAGTTCAAGAGATGTTCTTCGGCAGTCTTGCCCAATACAATCACCTCATCAAGGTAGAATAACACGCCAGGTCAACGGTCAAGAATTACTGCCATGATCTTTTGAATTGCCGCTGTGACAGAAGCTAACTCAAAACATACTTTCTTGAACCGAAATAGTAAATCGTGAATGATGAAAGCTGTTAGGTCCCTGTTATCAAGGTACAAGAGAACCTGATGGAAAGTGGAAACAAAATTGAGTATTGAGAAGTGTGTAGCGACTACCAAAGCAAGAAGGAGTTCTTCTGTGTGCGGCAAAGGGATACTATGTGGGACAATCACCGTATTCAGCTCCGGGAGGTCTACACAGATCCTGATGCCGCCATTGTTTTGTCAACAACGACCATGGGGGACACCCATTCCGAAGTATCAATGCACTTGATGATGTCAAGGCTTAGGTGACTTTGAAGCTCGTTTTACACTGGCGCATGGAGCGAATATGGCAGACGGCATAGCTTAAAAGTTACCGGCTGCACGCCCTGACGTGTCTTGACCCGATCAGTAGGCCCCTTAGCAAGGCCCAAGTAGGGACTGAAAAATGAAGCTAACTCTTCTGCCAAAGTTGCCCGAAGGTTTCCTGGACCGAGCTGCGTGCTGGACAGTGTGCGACTGGTACGAGGTACCGGGTCATAGACACGTGTCAGCGAAACAGACGTTGTCGTATGTAAGAGCTTGAGAGTGGAACCCTCACGGCGAAGACTTAAAGCATTAATGTCATTAAGGCCGATAAGACAGGTTCTTCGACAAATGACATAAAAAAAAGTGACACAGTGCGACCTTTCAAGTCTACTTCTGCTCTGAAACAGCCTAGCACGCGAATGGCACGTTGGGAAGAGACAAAGAATCTGAGGTGTGGTGCTGGCAAAAGCGAAATGCTCTCAAAATGTCGATGGAAATCTTGATCTGACAAAAATGAAACACGCGACCCTGAATCAATGAGCACTGTAAGACCGACGTTGGCAACCAGCACTTTTATGTGAATTCCTTTACGAGCGGAACGTGCAACAGTTAACACTTGCTCAGCACTGTTGCATGACGAAACATCGTAATTACATTCAAGTTCACGGACCCTGTCTTGCATTTGGGCTTGTTTGCGGGTGCATACATTTCGAAAGTGGCCTTTTCTACCACGAAAAAAACAACTTTTCGCTCGCGCTGGGCACTGCCTATCTGATGTGATGTGATCCCGCGAGCCGCATCGGATACAGCGCGGCGATGCGGAACGGCTGCTGCGTTCTTACTTTGGTTCCGGGGGAAGGTGCCACGGCGGCGCACATGAGCCACTCCTGCTCTTTGTTAACCGCTGTTGATAATGGGCTGCCGGCTGTGAATTGCTCTTTTGCGCTGAATGTGAGTATATTTTTGGCGATGGTGCATTGCAAGTTGGTCGACCGAAGAAGAAAATTTTTGTAGCTCTTCTACGTGCTCCAATTGAAGTAGAAGTCGTACCAAACTTTCGAACGAAAGTGAAGGTCCCTAGAGCAATAACCGTTTCCGTACATGGTTGGAGACTATGCCGGCAACGAATTGATCCCACAGAGCATCATCTTGAGCGACGAATGAACAGTTTGATTCTAGCTCCCGGAGGGCGGTTACAGAGTCATGAACTGATTAAACTGAGTGTTGTCGGCGGCGGTGAAACCGTGGTGACGCTCGACTACAACGTTGCAGGACGTCGAGAAGTGGTTCTGTAATGCCACCAGCGCAGTTTCATACTCGTCAGAAGTGGTTGCGGAAGACTTGTCCATGTCCTAAACGGCGGTTGCTGCGGCGCTTGGCCGTGCCGGTACTGTGGTGGTCGACCCTGCAGGTAAGGTCTGGTAAATACGCTGGCCCTCCACCCCCAAACAAGATAAAAGAAGGGCCTTGCGTCGTCCTGGCGGAAACTCAGAGGCCCCGGAAGCTACAAAGTACACGTTGAACATCTGCTCCTACTGCTCCCATGGTAGTGGCGGCCAGCCGGGTGTCGCAAGGAAGAACGGCAGTGGAGCGATGCCGGGGTAGCTCATGTTTGGCCAGGCACGGACGGGCTCAGCTGCTGGGGGTACGTTCCCGCATCCTCGTCGCCAATGTAGTGTTTATAGAAAAGCTCAATGGCCTAGCCACCACGACAGACGCAACACGAACAACCTTCATTGACGACGTACATGGTCTCAATAAACATCAGTGAATTTGCCACCTGTAGATGAAAAAACAGAAGCGAAACCGAAACGGAAAAGAACAGATTGAGCACTTCATACCTGAGAATGTGTGAGGTTAGGCCATGTATACAAAAGCATACGAAAGGGGATGAAGTCGTGTACGACTGTATACGACTCTCATCGTGCCTCTAGTTTGCCAATTAAGGACAGCACGAATCTAGTTAGCGATCTGTGAAACCATGTTCGTTTTGTCACGCTCAACTGATCACGTGGTTACAGAATGACGAGCTCTTATATACACACTAAATGTTATGGCGAGTAAAGCAAGGAGAATGAATTATTTCTTTACATTGCAACTCACACCGAAAAAAAGCATGCTTTAATAAATGAAAGCAAGTTGCGCAACCTGTGCCCAAGAAAAAAAATGGCAGCATATCCACGGAGCGAATAATGGATAGAGGGGCAAAGCATCCGTCTGTTCATTCGTTATTGCTTCCGTTTATCCATGCGTGCGTCTGTCTAGCTGCCCGTGCGTCCATCCACCCGTCCGTGCGTGCATCTCTTCGTGCGTCCGCACGTTCATCTGTGCGTCCATCCCTGCTTTCGTCCATGCATCCGCTACTGCGTCCGTCCATGCGTCCATCCGTCCGTGCAGCCAACCGTGCGTCCGTCCATGCATATGTCTGTCTGTCCGTTCGTCCACCTATTCAGCACTCCAAGTACCACCATCTCGCATCTTCTAATGATATATTCCTCATATAGAAGCACCGCCATCCAGCGGACATTCCAAGGACTGAACGACACGAGGCACACGCACACTCTCTTACGGCCTACGCTTCGTGTCTACTTCCCACCTTTAACCACCACGTGTTCATGGTATATACTAGTTCACTGTATCCATGGCACTGCGGCCCAATGCTCGCTAAACCTTTCTAAAACCTAGGAAGTTACGCCCAGCAAGTATAACGTAGCAACCTTTTATGTCTTCTTTGCGTTGTTGAACAATAAAAAATTCGCAGCGTGCGCCTTAACTAAAACTCGAATCCTACTGTGTCTCATTCCGCCTTAGCAATCATTGGAATCTACATTGAGCCCTATATTTCATTGTTCATCAACGCACAGGAAAAATCTCTCAGCGGCACCACCTTGGAGATCAAAATGTTATACTTGTTACACACTTCTACAACGGGTGCTGCTATAAGGAGCTTCGCCCCTAAAAGCAGGAGGTTACATAACACGTCTCCAAGTAGCTCCTCTGGAGGACAGTCCTTTTTTCCCTTTGAGTTTACGCATCTTGCTTTCCTTGCGTATCTCGTGCACCAGCTGTGTACCAGAGAAACCCACAGCCGTATAGGTAGCCAAATCAACGCATGGTGGCGTTGCTGCTCTAGACAGCCACCGCCATTTTTGGTAGAAAAGGAGAAATGGGGGATGTATAACGCGTGTTTTCCCTTCCCACCAGGACGCTGCCACTCATTTGCGTGCTCGTCATGAGAGCGCGCGGTGCTTGAGTCATATCATAATGTACCGCCTGCAGTGCGGCTTCATATAGATCTCTGAGCTAAAGGAGCACGAGAAGCGAATCTAATAAAAGGAGTGAAGCTTGATAGGGAAGTTTGTGATGTGGAGCAGACGACGGAAGTCGACGATGCCTGAGCCACTGCGAAATGCATTTCTCGAGTTCGTGACAACAACGTGCACAACGTATGCTTCGAGGTAAGCCTCATTCTGCGGACCGTGTACTCTATCAATGTGCTGCATTGATTTTTATGAAAACCATATAATTGTTGTTTTGACGTGGTATCTAGCAGTAGCAGCCAAGTACTGTCATGTAAAAACGTTGGCGGTGCACTAAAGAAATAAATAAGTGCAATGGATTGTTGAACAAGCAGGAGTTCACTCGACGAACAGAAGATTTAGATACCGCAAGGGCTAAGTGAATGCAAGTCTGCGATCTAAGCGCGTCTTCTTCTTTCTCTACCCGAGCTCCGTTTCCACTGCTCTCGATACAATTACCCGCGGTTGACGAAGGAGCCATCCTGGTAACATAAGGACAGGTGTACACAGAAGGGTCATGGTATGGCTTGAGCCAAGGGACGTGTACGATTTCTTGTCCCCGACAGCGCTTGTCCGGAGATGCATCCAGCGGCTCGACAAGGTAGCTTACATGGGATGTTTCGCGTACAACTTGATAGGGACCTTGGTACCTGAACGAAAGCTTTTTAAGAGTCCCAGAGGAGTAGAAGAAATCCATAGCCACACCAGTCAGTTAGGAGAAAAGTTCATAGGCGTGGTACACGCTTGATGGCGATGTTTTTGGCGCGTCTGGTCGTGTGACGTGTGCGCACGGGCAAGCTTCCGACATTCTTCAGCGTGTGCTGCTGCTCGTGAGACAGTTGTTAACTCTGAAGGGTCCGGTCGATAAGGAAGAACAGTATCCATTGTTGAAGATGGCTCGCGTCCATAAAAAAGGAAGAAAGGCGGAATTCCAGTGATGCTTTGCGTTGCAGTGTTGTATGCATATGTCAAAAAAGGCAGTATGCAATCCCAATTTGACTGGTCCAAAGAAGCGTACATAAACAGCATATCTCCAAGTGTACGATTAAAACGCTCTGTCATCCCATTCGTTTGCGGTTGATAGGCTGTGGTAGTGCGGTGTATGATGCGACACTCGCTCAACAACGCTTTTATGGCATTGGGGAGAAAAATGCGGCCGCGGTCGCTTAGTAACTCCCGAGGTGCTCCATGCCTTAAAAACAGGTTTGCAGTATAAAAACATGCAACGTCTTTTGCGGTAGCCGAATGTAAAGCAGCTGTTTCAGCGTACCGCGTTAGGTGGTCGATAGCAACAACGACCAAGTGGTTGCTACTTGAAGCGTAGGGAAGCGGACCGTAAATGTCGATTCCTACACGATCGAAAGCTCGTGTTGGACATGGCAATGGCTGCAACGGACCAGTGGTATGTTTAGCGGGCATCTTACATCGCTGGCACGTAAGGCAGCACCTTACATAACGGCGAACGAAACGGTACATACCGCGCAAGTAGTACCGCAGCTGCAATCGAGTGTATGTTTTTTAACACACTGGCGTGGCCACATTGCGGATCATCGTGGAACATGGCACACATGTCAGAGCGGAGAAGTCGGAGAATGACCAGCAACCACTTACGGCCAATCAAGCTGTAGTTTCGATGGTAAAGAAGGTTATCCAAATAGCAAAATGCTGTGCTTGACGGCGAAGTGTCCTGAAAAGTGGAGCGGGCGTCCGGTTTGAGAGAAGGTCCAAAAAAGAAAAAATCGAAGCGCCTTTGCGTTACTCAGAAGCCATGTCCGAATTGCTGATGGCCAAGGCATCACTGGTGGAGATAGGCGAGCGACAGGCTCTGAATCCAACGGTGAGCGTAACAGGGCATCGGCGTTGGAATGCTTCTGGCCAGAACGGTAGATAATACGGATATTGAGTTCCTGTACCCGCAATGCCGAATGAGCAAGCAGACCCTTCGGATCTTTTAGTGAAGATAACCAGCAAAGCGCATGGTGGCCTGTTACAATATATAAGGCCGAAATTATCCGATTACCCAAATAATGGCGAGACACTCCTTTTCAGTGACACTGTAATTCTTCTCGGCTTTACTGAGGGTGCGGCTGGCATAGGCGACGACGTACTTGTCAAAACCATCCTTGCGTTGGGCCAGTATGGCTCTTGCCCGACACCACTAGCGTCCGTATGAAGCTCCGTTGGAGCAGACGGATAAAAATGTCGAAGTATGGGAGGCGTACTGAGGGGCCGTCAGAGTTCCTGAAATGCATCAACGCACGCCTGCAACCACGCTGACAAATCAGAACTTTCGGCAGGAAGATTGGTCAAGGGGGCGATAATGGAGGCGAAATTGCGGACGTAGCGCCGGAAGTACAACTATAGGCCGATGAAGCTTCGGAGCTCTTTGATGGTGGTTGGTTTCGGGAACGCCGTAACTGCATTAAGTTTTGTAGGGTCCGGAAGAATGCCGTCTTTAGAAACCACGTGGCCGAGGATTACAAGCTTGCGAGCGCCTAAGTGGCATTTCTTCAAGTCAAGTTGAAGTCCCGCCGTGGAAAGGCACGTAATAACTTGCTAGAGGCGGCTGAGGTAGGTCGCAAAGTCGCTTGAAGATACCACAATATCTTCCAAATAACAGAGGTACGTTTTTCAGTTCAGAACCCGCAGGATAGTATCCATCATCCTTTCGAAAGTGACAGGCGCGTCGCAGAGGCCAAAGGGCATCACGTTGGATTCATATAGTCTATCCGGTGTTACAAAGGCTGTCTTCCGGCGGTCACTCTCTGCCATGGGCACCTGGGAGTAGCCAGAACGTAAATCTAACAAAGAAAAGAACTCTGCTCCTTGTAGGCAGTCCAAATCATCGTCGATGCGAGGCAGAGGGTATACATCTTTGCGCGTTATCTTGTTCAGTCGGCGGTAGTCACCGCAAAACTGGATGGATCCGTTTTTTTTCTTGACGAGAACAACCGGGGAAGCCCAGGAACTCTTGGAGGGCTCGATCATGCCACGGTTCAACATGTCGTCCACACCGCGAAAACAACAGCTTGGATAGGCGCAATGTCAACGTCATTAGCAGCAAACACTCTACACGAAGTGCCTTCGTCGGGGTCATAGCACGGCACAGATAACGCGAGTTCGGAACGAACAGAGTCAACCAAAGCAGAATTTCACAAAAGAAAGTCCCATCCAAGGATAACATCATGCTAAGAACGGAATAAAACTACAAATGCGATGACGTACATCGCACCATGATTGACGACTCGTGCCGTGCACAAAGCTGAAGGCTGAACATGATGGGACTGTCACGAGGCTAGTCAACCCACAAGCTCTCGTGTAGGTTCTTGTGCATACAAACCGATGAGAAAACCCACATCGGTAAGGAGAACACGAGACCGTTTATGCACACAAGAAAAACAACTAAATATATTTTCAATAAACTAGATAAAGAGAAATAAATAAGAAGAAAAACAAACAAAGCACACAAATTCCAGGAGAAATTAACCTAATGACCGCGAAATGCTAAGGACGCGTAAGTTCCGCAATAGCAAAAGCGACTGTCACCGTTCGGTCGCGGCACTCTTGTAGACGGCGAGGGTTGATGCGATGGGGTGCAGGCAAGGTAGATCAGAGGTCCAAGCGTTGCTCGGGGTGAAGGTAGCTCCGGGCGCACCAAGGTCAGTGACCTCTCAGCGTTCGTCCTCCGACGCTGGGACGTAGCCCTGGAAACGGGACGAGCCTGGCCAAAGCCAGATGGCGAGAAGCCTGTCAAACGCCAAACGACGAGCAGTCTGGCCAACGCCAGACGACGAGCGGCCTGGCCAACGCCAGACGACGAGCGGCCTGGCCAACGCCAGACAACGAGCGGCCTGGCCAACGCCAGACGATAGATGATGCTCGGGTGCCCGACCAGGTGGGAGCCCGCAGCAGCCTTGCCTCAGGAACTCGGCCGCCACCCCCGCGCCCTGGTAGCCTGCTTGCCTCCGTCGCGTCCCGGCCACGTCTGCCCCGTTTTTCGTTCGGGCTTCTTCCAAACCAGCGTGGGGGCCTCTCATTCGTCCGAACTTCACGCGCCTCGTCTGCTCATCGTTGTCCTCACCGAATACATCGCGAAAGCGCGCGTCCACACCATCGGTCGTCGTCGTCTTCTTTCCTATGTCGGTGCACTCGCGCACATTTTAAACCGAACACTGGTTGCACTCGCGCACTTCACGAAACGCGCACTTCACTTATCACAACATGCCCCTTTTTCGAAAAGTTTTTCCCCACGGAAAAAAACTGCCGGATGCGTGTTTCATCACACAGGATACGTTCTTGGAGTTCGCATGAACACATGTACACCGGTATCACTGCAACAAGTCTTAAGGAGCACACTTACAGGGAAAAAAATCCACATATGGTATACAATATTCCGATGGTTGGTTGAAATGCTTTGCCTCCCATTTTTAGCAACACCTGAATTGGTATCTATGGCCGTAACCTGCTCATGAAGTCGGCACCTGCGTTTTCAGAACCTTTGATTTGTTGAATATGAAAAGTGTACTCTTTTAGTACTAGACTCCACCTTAGCAACCTACTGTTCAGGTGTTTTGCCTTCGCTAAGTATTGTAGCGGTTGATGATCTGTCTGTACGACAAACTGTACTCCGTACAAAAAATAATGAAATATTTCTACCGCCCATACTAGCGCTAAGCATTCTCGTTCGATAGTCGAGTAATTCTGCTCCCGAGACAACAGCTGGCGGCTGGCATACGACACTGGGTGCAACAGCCCATCGTGTTCTTGCATGAGGACTGCACCGATGCATGTGTCGGATGCGTCTGTACGGAGTATGAACACACGTTTTGGGTCTAGTGCCTTCACGATCGGCCCAGAAGCAAGGGCTTGCTTCAGCGTTTGAAATGCTTCTTCTGTTTTAGGAGTCCAACAAACCTTGTTTTTCTCCATTTTTCTGGTTAGCTGAGTTAAAGGCTGTGCTTTCTCCGCATAGCGAGGTATTAAATCTCGGTAATACCCAGCCAGTCCCAGAAAAGATCGGAGTTGCTTCTTGGTGTCAGGTAGAGGTGCACTGGCTATCTTCAAAACCATAGTTTCCACAGGTTGATAAGTCCCGCCTCCTAGACGATGTCCCAAGAAGACTATCGACTCCACAGCAATTTCGCACTTCTGAGGCTTGATGGTTAAGCTAGACTCCCGTACTTTCTGCAACAAGCGTTGCAAGGTGTCTATGTGCTCTTCCCAGGTGTTCGAGGCTATGAGAACGTCAACGGTGTAGTGGACTACATTTTCAAGGCCGTGTAGGAGTGTTCTCATTAGACGCGTAAACACCGCAGAAGCTGTCTTTATGCCAAACGGCATGTATATAAATTGGAAATGACCGGATTGCGTTGAGAATGCCGTTACTGGCCTCGATGTCCGGTCAAGTGGGACTTGCCAATACCCCTTTGTGATATCAAAGTTTGAGAAGTATCTCTTTGTGCCCACCTCTGTAAACATTAGGCCGGTCCTAGGTATGGGTTCAGCGTCGGAAACCAGTATCTCGTTGATGCGACGGAAGTCGACGCATGTGCGATAGGTGTTATCCGGCTTCTTAATAAGTACCAAGGGCGAATTGTAGGGCGAATGGGATCGCTCAATCACACCCAGTCTTAACACGTTCTGAACTTCTTGTTCTACTACTTCCTTCATGGCCAACGGCAAAGGATACTGCGGTGTGTTGATCGGTTCAGAGGTCGTCAATTGAAGTCGGCATTCCAACAGATTTGTCTTTCCCGGTATCTCAGAGAATACATCTTGGTAGGTGGTTAGAATCTTCCGAAGTTCTGTACGTTTGTCTTCTTCTAAGCTACTGCCGATCGGAATCGCTTCTACACCCACAGTCGGCTCAACTGTGCAAGCTGGTAGAGGGGTATCTGTCTCCTCCTCTTTCATAACCACAAAAGATGCTGTTTGTGGAATTGTGTCTGGTTGCCGGTCTTCATATCGTTTTAACATATTATATGGAAAAGTTTGGCGTCATGCCCCAAGTCCAGCCAATAGTCGTAGTCGCCCTTTTTCCCAATGACCGGAAACGGCCCTTTCCATTCCATCAACAACTTATTCGCTGTTGTAGGAAGCAAAATAGGAGCTCGGTCTCCAACTTTCAGCTGACGGCTCTTGCTCTTCCGATCATAGTGATACTTTTTAGTCGTTTTCGCTCGTATCAGGTTCTCATGGGCTAATTTTAGCGTTCTTTTCATACGATCCCGGAGATCGAGGACATATCCATAGGTCGTTTTCACCTCCTCTTCGATCTTTTCTCCAGTCCACTGCTCCTTTAACAAGTTGAGTGGTCCTCGGACGTATCTCCCGTAAATGAGTTCGAAAGGAGAGAACCCCATGCTGGCCTGAGGAACTTCTCGATATGCAAATAGAAGTGGTGCAAGCAATCGATCCCATGATTTTGGATCCTCTTGGCATAGCTTGCGCAGCATTTGTTTCAAAGTCCCATTAAATCGCTCTACCAAACCATTGCACATGGGATGATAGGGTGTGGAACTCAGATGTTTGATTGCCAACAGATCGTTTACTTCTTTCATCAGGTCCGACGTGAAGCACGAGGCCTGATCGCCCAGGATTTGGCGGGGAAATCCAACGCGGGAAAACATTTTGACCAACCCGTCTGTCACAGTCGCGGAGTCAATCGCCGGCAAAGCAATGGCGTCAGGATAGCGCGTAGCGAAATCGGCCATGGTCAGTATGTATCTGTTGCCCCTATTTGAGACCGGCTTTAAGGGTCCAATAATGTCCACGGCCACGCGCTCAAAAGGAGTGTCAATCAGGGGCATTTTCCCAAGAGGAGCCTTTCCTACTTTGTGCTTTGGATACATTCTTTGGCACGTGTCACAGGACCGCACGTATCTTTTAATCTCTTCCTGGACCCCTGGCCAATAGAATGAACCTAACACCCGATCAATCGTTCTTGTTACTCGCTGATGCCCGGACATCAAACTCTCATGGGTCATCTTCAACACTTGACTTGGCAGCTTGAGAGGAACTACCACCTGCTGTATCAATTTGCCAGAGGATAGTCGGTAATTTCGATACAACAATGACTTCTCCATGACAAAGGAATTCATTCTGGGTCGATACTCTGCCATAAAAAACCTGCCCTACTTCGTCCCTGCAAGCTTCCAGGCTCTTGTCTTCTGCTTGGGCCCTCTCGAGCTCTCTCCTGTTCATCTTCAAACTTCTGACGCTAACTGCAGCTGAATCCTGCCGGACGCTTGTGCTCTTCATAGTACCAAGTGATGCCTTTAAACGATGGTCTTCTTTCTTCTTATACAAGATCTCGGCTACGCCGTTCGGAGTGAAGTTCCCTTCAGTCAGTTTTTCTTTCCATTTCTTGTCAGGGTCATCAGCAGCACGAGATCCTGGCACATTGCCAACGATGATGTCATATAGCGGGGAGGACATGTATTTCACGATACACGTGCCTGAAAAATATGGCGAAAAAATCTCCACCTTCGCCTCTGGTACCGTGATCCGGCTCCCGTCTGCTAAGAACAAGGCCGTCGTGGTTCCTGTCAGTGCTTCATCTGGCACCAAAGAACGCCGAGGCACCATTGTGTGCTTCCTGTATCCCGTAGGACGGAGGCAGCTCGGCCGAATATAATGCCCTGCAGCACTGGCATCGGATGTTTTTCTGACTTTGGCTGCGTATTTACCGCACTGGTCATATTCTCCTCCTGCTTGTCCGCAGGTATATCATTCAATACTTCTGCCTTTTTCTCTGGCGACAAGATACAAGAAGTCCTCTTCGTGACGTTCTGCTTTCTGGTACATACATTAATATCATGCCCCGTTTTGCGACAGTAGTCACAGTATGGTCTTGTCCGAGCACGACATTCTGCTGCCCTGTGACCTGTTTTATCACAGACAAAACATCAAGTGGGAGACTTCCCCGCTGTACTTCCGCATTTTCCTGCGGTGCCGTTCTCCGTGTTGTCGCGAAAAACCAACAAATTTGACTGTCGTTGGGCCTCTAAAACATTGTCCGCAGCCTCGGCCATTTCATCTAGCTTACGACATTTTTTCTCACGTAGGAAAAGCGCCACGCGGTTATGGCATTGATTGATAAACTGTTCAGCTACTATGAGATCTCGAACAGACGAATATTCTTTTGCTGTCTTGGACATCTCCACCCATCTGTCGAAATAACTTGCCAACCTGGTTGCATACTGCTTGCCTGTTTCTCCATCATGAGGTCTGCTATGCCGGTACTTCTCCCGGTAGCCCTCCGCCGTGAAACGAAAACGCTGCAGTAATGCTAACTTGGCTTTCTCGTAGTCAAGTGCCTCTTCTGGAGACAAGCGACCAAATACTTTGAGAGCTTCTCCGCTCAGACACAGACTCAGTGCCGTGGCCCACTTATCCTTAGGCCATTCCTGACCGGTGGCCACATTCTCAAATCTCTTGAGATAAGCATCAAGGTCATCTCGGTTTTCATTAAATCCGGGTATGAAATTGTGCGGGTTAACGTTACACGGTTCTCGCACCTGTCGACCATGGTCCGACGCCGCGGATCCCCTGGCCCCTTCCACCTGAGCAAGTTGAAGACGCAATTGAATCGTCTTCTGGCATTCGGCCTCAAGTTTTCGTTCCAACTCCGCCTGTTCCATCCTCTCCTTTCTTGCCTCTCGCTCAGCTGCCCTTTCTTCGCGAGCTCGTGCCTCACGCTCATCAAGCCATGCCTTCAACTCATCGCCCTCTAGCTCCATGCGTATCGCTAACGGCGTTAAATCAGACGTGGTCATTTTCTCTCCTTCTGTAAAAACCTTAATTGCATAAGCAATTTTGTCCTGTCGCAGCGGACGCCAATTGTCACGAGGCTAGTCAACCCACAAGCTCTCGTGTAGGTTCTTGTGCATACAAACCGATGAGAAAACCCACATCGGTAAGGAGAACACGAGACCGTTTATGCACACAAGAAAAACAACTAAATATAATTTCAATAAACTAGATAAAGAGAAAGAAATAAGAGGAAAAACAAACAAAGCACACAAATTATAGGAGAAATTAACCTAATGACCGCGAAATGCTAAGGACGCGTAAGTTCCGCAATAGCAAAAGCGACTGTCACCGTTCGGTCGCGGCACGCTTGTAGACGGCGAGGGTTGATGCGATGGGGTGCAGAAAAGGTAGATCAGAGGTCCAAGCGTTGCTCGGGTTGAAGGTAGCTCCGGGCGCACCAACGTCAGTGACCTCTCAACGTTCGTCCTCCGACGCTGGGACGTAGTCCTGGAAACGGGACGAGCCTGGCCAAAGCCAGATGGTGAGAAGCCTTGCCAACGCCAAACGACGAGCAGCCTGGCCAATGCCAGACGACGAGCGGCCTGGCCAACGCCAGACGATAGATGATGCTCGGGTGCCCGACCAGGTGGGAGCCCGCAGCAGCCTTGCCTCAGGAACTCGGCCGCCACCCCCGCGCCCTGGTAGCCTGCTTGCCTTCGTCGCGTCCCGGCCACGTCTGCCCCGTTCTTCGTTCGGGCTTCTTCCAAACCAGCGTGGGGGCCTCTCATTCGTCTGAACTTCACGCGCCTCGTCTGCCCATTGTCTTCCTCACCGGATACATCGCGAAAGCGCGCGTCCACACCATCGGTCGTCGTCGTTTTCTTTCCAATGTCGGTGCACTCGCGCACATTTTGAACCGAACACTGGTTGCACTCACGCACTTCACGAAACGCGCACTTCACTTATGTCTGCAAAGAAAGGTCGGTAAGTATAGTGGTTACTTTCTTCAAGTTTCGGCACAGTTTCTCGCTGATTACAGATACGGCAGCTCCAGCGTGAATAAGTCCGTGCACCTTAATGCCATCAATATAATGTTCGATTTTGTTCGGGAGACAGCAGTTAGGTCTTGAAATTTTCACTGTCTACGCAGTTCTTGACTCCAGAACTGTGTCCGTCGGTTTTCCCCTCGCGGTGGGCTGTTGCGACGTAACATTGGAGAAATGGATCTGCGATGAAAAGAAGGCGAATGGCTTGAGCCGGATGGGCGGCGACCGAGACGTACTTCTAGAGGTGGGTCAGCAGGAACGGGATATCGTGGCTGAGTGGGCGTGTACTGTGAGGCCTCTGCAATGTCACGAGAAGGGAAGCTGCGACGGCGGCAGTGACGAGCTATGTGGCCTGGGATGCCACATGAAAAACATATTGGCTGATTATCCGGAGTGCGCCATTGGCTGAAGGTAGGGGCACTATTCGCTGAATAAGGTACCGTAAATGGTCGTACAGGTGGCAGCGTCATATAAACGTTCCGAGTTATTTCGAATACAGCCAGAGACGGGACGGTCAACGGGCGGGCAGGTGGCGTCGACGAATAAACGTGGTGAGTTGCTTCGTAGATTGCCGGAGACGATGGAGCACGTGGCTGAGCCACAGCGGCTGCATATGTTAGTGGTGCGGTAACAGATGGTGGAGCCTGAGCTGGCGGCAATGCTTCAGCCACTTGCGATTCAATGACATGGCGAAGCGAAGGCGACAAGGGTGCCATCGGCTCGGTATCTCTGGTGATTATAAATAGCTGCCGGGCGACACCCTCGCGTATGAATTGCTTTATGAGTGGCATTAACACAGATTGGTTGGCAGTGTCATGGCGACAGTGGAGGGATGAGAGGTCCGCGGTGTCTTGAGCAGCGCAACGTGTGGAAGCACGTTGCCTACGCAGTTCATCATTGCTTTGGCAGAGCTGAATCACCTCGGCGACCAACTGGAGACTCTTCGCAGCAAGCATTTGAAATGCACCGTCATCGATTCCTTTCATGATGTTTTTTATCTTGCCTGCCTCATCCAGAGTCAGGTTGACGAGCTGGCAGAGGAAAGGCACATCTTCGGAGTAGCTCGTGAAAGTCTCGTCTGTTCTCTGTACTTCACCACGCAAGCGCTGTTCAGCACAAAGGCGGTGGACAGCAGGACGGCCAAAGACTTCCGAGAGGGTTTTTGTTGATTCTGACCAGGTACTTAATCCACTTTGATGATTCCTGTACCATAGTTTCGCCACGCCGGTCAGGTAAAAACTCAAATTCGTGAGCTTATAATCGGCGTTCCACTTATTATACGCGCTCACAAGTTCACACTCGGCAATCCAGTTGTCCACATCTTGGATCTATCGTGAACTTACTTACAGCGCAGCACCAGAAAAAATACAGGACAGGAAAGGAGCAAAAGAGAAAGAAAAGACGGCGCTGACTCCCAACTGTTGTTGAAAAAAGCGGGGTCAAAAGTATATATATAGGTACTGGCAGCCTACATCACAACATGCGCAGAATACGAGGTGCACCGTAGTAGCGTTGTCACACTCATGGCAATAAACACGATTGGCCTAAATAACTTAATTTTTTTTCATGCAGTGTGACGGATGGTTCACTAACGCACTTGCTACCCTTAATCTTTCTTTGATATGCCTCAGCGACTTATCTTGTTAGCTGGTTAGGATGCTTGAAGATGATGGTGGTTCTCTCAAAAATGGGATGACAACCGCATGACCTGCAATGTTCCGGCAGATGAAGTCGCGCGATCCCTTGAAGAGATAACTCATGCTCCCTTAAACGAATATTCACACATCGTTTCGTTTGTTCCACGTACTTCCTACCACACGATAATGGGATTAAATAGAAGCTTTTTTTACGCGCGCGATGTACGTGTTCTTATGATTCACAGCACATCTTCCTTTGGCTTGCTTGTTCCTCAGCGCATTATCAACCATCGGGCAAATGCGACCTACCTTATGTTTGGCGTGAAAAAATGAACGCCGACACCATACCTTGAGCCTACGTTGTTCAGCCCATGCGCCAATTTGTGTACGTAAGGAAAAACTGCTCTTTTTCTTTTTCCATTATAATTTTCTTGAGCTCTCTGTATTTCACGAGCTTAACGCTCCAAACCATTAACTCACACACAGACGAAATCACCTTGTCAGGATACCAAGCATCTACTAAGCGTTTTACCCGGTTATGAAAAGCAGTATTCGACACGTGCACACAGGATTTCCTGAGTGACGCATTTAGGATTGTCTTTGCCAGACTTGTAGTTTAAGATAGGCTTCACTGATCTTCGGTCATATACCCAACACAAATGATTTTTACCAAGAGTTAGCTTTGGATCAAGAAACTGTAGCTTGTAATCCTTACGGACTTAAAGAGTGAAGGTGAGGCCTATACCATGCTGACTTAACAATTTGAGAATGTGATCAATGTCCTTATGGAGAATGGCATTGTGGGAAAAAATTACAAATTGTGGGGGGCACTGCGACCCTGCCATCTTCCGCCGCTCCGTACAGCGCGCGAACACATAGGTTCGGGCGCGCTTCTCCACTCACCGCGCGCTGAAAAATCGATTGCTTAGTAATTTAAGATGCACAAATGGTTTATGGCATTGCTCATACCTGATGATGCTGGGCTTGAAAATATACACCTCTGAAGAGTTCACTTTGCTGGCAGTGTCACAAGCCCCGAAGCTCGCGCACGATCGTAGCCTCTTCGTTACAGAAAGCGACATACCAGACACCCCTTAAAAAATTGTCTGGGTACGCTGAATGCTTTATTCCGTCACATTCTATTTGATGCAAAAAAATACGGCCGTTTTTGTCATTTCTGTGCATCTGCTGTGATTTCCTTAACGCATGCATGCTGCTTACTTTCCCGATAATATTACGACGAATTCATTTCTTCTGTCAGCAATCGCTGTACTTTCTCACATTTTGAACGATGGTGTGACACCTGGGAGCGCCATCGTCCTGTCATAGTCCGGTGTCGACCCTGTCAATGAGCGTCGCTGTTTATTGTTTGCGTGCAAAGACTTACTGCGTCTTGTTCAGTGAAAGTGTCTTGTGAAGTTGCAACATCCAGATCTGTTTCGTTGGTCTCCATTTTTCGCTTCCTTGATGTTTAACCTAGGGGCCAAACTCGCGAAGCAGGATCTTGGCGAGGCTTCTATGCACTCGAAATTGTGTAAGAAAAATAGTTCTCGAAAAAGATATTCACGCATGCAGTCAAGAAATGGTTTTCACATGCGGAACGGAGGCACGTAGTCTTCGTCGCGCATGTGTCTGCTGCATACGACTGTCGATGCAGACTTGTCATTGATGATGAAACTGTCTCTCGCAATATTCTTTTGTCACTTGCCGCACAACTTAGTATTGTTTGGGAATTCGTGAGAAGGAACACCGGGTGCTTTCGCTGGACGGGACTTGCAATACGGAACCACGGCAATCGAGCGGCCGCGACGGAACACAGCAATGAAAATTCACGCAGCTAATATATATCGAAGTGCGAAATGCGCGAACTGAAGGTTGTGCGACTGCCTTTTTGCCTCAAAAAATTACTGTAGACTGAACACTGACAAAGCACCGAATGAATTGCAGCCGTAGTGGGTAAATACCAAAATAAAGCAGCCACACTAAAGATCAAAGGCAATTCACAACAATCTACTTCTAGCAATAAGCTGCAAGAGAATTTATCCAGATTTTTCAGAAAAACAGCTGCTTACTTGACAAAAAGTTGTAATGTTGTCAATTGCTATTTCTTAACGTGTTTTTCTCTGAGCTAGAAAGATAGCGCAGAACTCATGTGCTCTACAGATTCAGTGTCGCGGCAGGCGGCCTGAGAGCGTAAGCAGCTGCGTAATTCGTTCGCATTCTTCATGGACGAGGCTTGCAGTACAAAGGAAGGCAAAAGGGCTTGGGGTCTCCGGAATCATTATTTCCAGGTAGTGTTAACACCTTGACAGTGCACACCACCACTCTCTGTGCATACCATTTGAAGATGTTATTCGGAGGCAAGACCTCTTTTCCTCTCTCTCTCTTTTTTTACTCTCCTTCTCCTTACGTAGTTTTTTAGCCTTTAGATATACATCACAAGTACGTGTTTGAAAGCGTTGTCAGGCTGCAGACAGCAGCTTTTAGCCCTGAAACCACTCCAAATGTATTTGAAAAGTAAAAAAAAAAAACTAGAAAATAGCTAGAAAAAGGAACGCGCGCTCGTCATTCTCTGAGCCACCTCTCAATTGCGTCCGACGAGACCAAGGGCCAAAAGTATTTAGTGCTCTCTGATTTCAGAATGGATGCAGCATTGTTCTTCTATCTGTCTGATCTTTGCCAGTGCTTTAGGCTTTCTGAATTATGCCCCTCATTAGCCGATTCTTCGGCATTTTCACTGAGTTTTCGCTCGTATTATCCACGAACCCATACATACCTACGTTAAGCGACAAGCTGTCTGGGCAATTAGTTTTCTTTTAATAGAAGATCCTCTATCTATCCTCGATTGCTTTATTAATTCCTCTACCCCTCTTCGTCGAGAACGCTTATTTCACGGTTTCACATCGACAAACTCTCTTGTGCCATGTGCGTGGTGCAGAAGGTGCAATGTCAGGGTTGCTGCGCCCCTACCACCATCGTGTGGCGAAACATACCCAGAAATTCTCCCATTGTATTGGCGAAGCCTGAGAATGCCGTGAGGAAAAAAGCGGCGCAGGTGCAGTCTAGCCCGGCCGTGGCCTACCCTCAAAATACTCGGAGTTCACCGCCAGGGCCAGGTGCTGCGTTGTCGTTGCTCCGCAAATTCGAGCTTTGGTTCCCTATATGGAGAGAGCTTGGCAATCGGCGGAGCAACCATGCCGCAACGGTGCTGTTACTGACCACGTGACCACAACACCTCCACCGCAGTGGTGTCCGTCATATTTACGTTTTCTGCGCAATGGTCGTGCAGCAGAAGTCATGTAAACGCTGTTCATTCCTAAACTATAGCACTGCTAAACAAATTGTGAAAGCGAAATTGTTAAGGCACAGTATTATCAAAGTTCAATGAAGAATATGGGAGGAATCGGATGTGTTCAAATCATCGAGGAACTTACTTCTAGAGTTGTGTACGCCGATGCAAGTGCCTGACGGTCTTCAACGCACGTTGCTTTTAGAGCACACATCTTACGCAATGGTTCCTGCGTTGAGCGTTTGTCGTCAGCGGAACAGATCGAGTGGATGAGGACAAAAAAGAGCGAACGTGAAATCTATCAATACCATGAGCCGCTGGCCTATAACGTCACTTTATTCCTCCGTCACACGCGCTGGCGCTTCGATTGGGGCACGTGCACATGCTGGGCTGACAGGTGCGTCTGGCTTCGCTTGTCGTAACTGGGATGTCGGCGTTTCGGTTAGTTAGCTACACCTGCAGTGTACGGAGTAGTGTGCGTAGCGCTCGAGCGCTGGCAGCTTCTGTGGGAATATGTAACGCATGTTACAATACTGCGCCTGTGGATAACCAGAACCTCAAACATAGTCGGCGTTGCGTCCACACAAAGTGGCGTTCAGAATTCGCACGAGGAAGTGTCGTTATCACTGGTGGATTTTCGTGTTATAAAAGCCTTTGGGTGCGTGCTCATTTTGGATCGTATGGATTAATATTTTAATGATTAGCTTCAATAGTAATGAGGTTTGGTATTGCTTATGATGCTCAAGATGCCATCAGGACGTCGTAGTTAGCTAAAATGTTCATGTCAGATTAGGTTACGGTAACTTACAACTCTATCACCTGACATCGACGCTTTGCACAGCCTCCGTGATTGGTTCCCCCTTCGCAAAGGTGAGCTGCAGAAAGCTTGCAACGTCCCCGATTCTGGAGGCCGTAAATATTATGTGATCAATCACTGGGATGTCATAGGTAGCTAAAATGTGTGACGTCACAGTCACGTCTTGTTGACGTCGGATTACGTTACTTATTCTGAAAATCCACTCCTAGGAAATCAGTCCAAATCCTAACATGGTATTGCACTGCCTCCGTGACCGCGCCCAATCCCGCAGGCAGTGCAAATTTACAATGTCATCTCATGACGTCGACGCGTGAACTCACGTTACCTGACGCCATCATGACGTTACAAGCTTAGGTCGTATTGTTACATCCTGACGTGATAATGGTTTACATTACCCGTGTTGACGCCGCCGACGCGGGACGTCGACGGTCAATTTTGAGGTTTTGACGAGACATCTAAAGCTTTCCGTGGAGCAGGTGCAAAGGAGGAAGCAGACTATCAAAATTAATACGTGACCATCGCGCCTACTTGTAAGCTTCGCAGTGTTCCACGAGCAAGTGATAGAGGGAAGAAAGTGTGTGTTTAATGAAAAAAATTCGTTGCGCTAGTTTGTGATTGCAGAATCTTGTATGCTTCTTTGAGAAAATATTTTAATAAAGAATAACATAACTTTTCTAAACATCTTTATATAGTCAAAACATATCAAATGTTTAGCACATATTTTACCCTTTTCCATGGTGTGCTCAAATGCTAATTCAGGAGGTCTATCGCTAGGGTAACTGATACCAACGTCTCTGGGTACGCAGAGTAAGGAAAACTTAAGAGATGGCTGACTATCAGAGTGACGCGCAACGACCAGGGACTAACAGCTCCGCTACACCAGGCAAGCCAGAAAAACATCGGCTGCGAACTTACGCTCAATTTTTCTCAGCGAGTAGCCGAGGTCCCCAAACTTGCATGCATTTTTCAAAGTGATTTGCATTCTCACGTGAGCCTCCGCAGGTGAGTTCAGAGAATTTTAATTTGTTCACACGCTTGTTTGTTTTAGCCTACTGGTTTATCGTAGCCATTGACGTAAGCCCGTATAGGTGGAGCCACCTGGTGGCACAAAGACAAACTAGCCAATCACAACATTGTTATTGCAGAAAATAATTTATTCTACTTTTTTGTTGGTACAAATTCTCGGCAGTGACATAGTTCGGGAGGTGTCTTTTTTTTGAACATTTTGTGCGACAGCCTCAAGGCTAAAATAGTATATTCCCCACTAATTGTGGTTCCGTGAAGCGACAAAAGATGGTGATACCATCTTCATGAAACCTGGCGCTGCGTAATATCTATACGTATTGCGAAATATCACACGTGTTAATAGAGCAGATAAGAAAGTGTTGAGGGCGTGAGAATGGTTGCTCACGTTTGTGTGCAAAATACAATGCAGCACTGCGAGCGTCACATCTCTGTGAGTTCAAGTACTGTCATAAAAAATTTGCAGACTCTACATATCATGGGAATCGTTGTTATGCGAAGCATGCGAATGGAAGGAGACTGTGTTGTAATTTTTCAATTGAGTGAATGCACGCACAGACACTGATGCACGCACAGACTCACATGCATGCACAGACACAGGTTAAACACCCGCATATGTTTTATATTGTTACGGCCCCGCCGCGGTGGTCTAGTGGCTAAGGTACTCGGCTGCTGACCCGCAGGTCGCGGGTTCGATTCCCGGCTGCGGCGGCTGCATTTCCGATGGAGGCGGAAATGTCGAGGCCCGTGTGCTCAGATTTGGGTGCACGTTAAAGAACCCCAGGTGGTCAAAATTTCCGGAGCCCTCCACTACGGCGTCTCTCATAATCATATGGTGGTTTTGGGACGTTAAACCCCACAAATCAATCAATCATTTATATTGTTACGTCATGACTTTGAATTGGCAGATTGCCGTGGACCCCATGTACCGAGAGAAGACGGCTTTTGTAACGCCTGATGACCTCTACCAATTCAAAGTCATGCCTTTCGGCCTATGTAATGCCCCCGCCACTTTTGAACGAATGATGGACTCCCTGCTCCATCGATTCAGGTAGTGTAAGTGTCTTTGTTATCTGGATAACGTGATTGTGTTTGCTCCCACTTTTGAAACACACCTTGAGAGACTGTCGAAAATTCTTGATCTATTCCGTCTCGCCGGCCTTCAGCTGAAATCATCCAAGTGCCGGTTTGGATGCTGCCGCATTACAATACTTGGACATATTGTTGACGCTTACGGCGTACAGCCTGATCCAGAAAAAGTTCGAGCTGTGGAGGACTTTCCTGTGCCAAAAATCACCAAAGATGTCCGCAGCTTTGTGGGGCTCTGCTCCTACTTTCGGCGGTTCATCAAGAACTTCGCGGAAATCACTCGGCCCCTAATAGATCTACTCAAATCAGATAAGACGTTTACCTGGGGTCCCTCACAAGCAGCAGCATTCACCGACCTGACCACTTTGCTCACTTCCTCTCCTGTTCTGGCTCACTTCGACCCTGTAGCGGCGGCACTGGCGGGCAGAGTTGCGGGAACATGGCAGCGGGCCGTTCGGCGAAGGGCGTGTTCTCCGGGTCACCAATGTAGCGGCGGCACTGGCGGGCAGAGTTGCGGGAACATGGCAGCGGGCCGTTCGGGTTCCGACGCCGGGAATCGAACCCGGGCCTCCTGGGTGAGAGCCAGGTATCCTAGCCACTAGACCACGCCGGAGGAACCACGCCGGAGGAACCACTAGACTACGCCGGAGAAGAGGAGAACGAGCTGACACGCCTGGCGTGGCGGACGCTGGTAGCCGACGTGGCTCCGCTTCAGGCCTGCAATAAAGTGGCGAGATCGGCACGGCCCCATCGGCCGCCTTCGACGTCTTCTCACGTCTCCTCTTCTCTCGCCGCTACAACCCTACGGCACCGACCGAAGTCCGCACCGATGCCAGCGGTTATGGAATAGGCGCTGTGTTGGCTCAGCGACAACGTGGGTAGCATCGCGTGACACCTTATGCCAGCAGGCTGCTGTCCCCCTAGGAGCGTAATTATTCCATAACAGAGCGCGAATGCCTAGCGCTGGTGTGGGCAGTCACGAAATTTCGCCCTTACTTATACGACCGACCATTTATAGTTTTCACCGACCACCGTGCTCTTTGCTGGCTTACCTCCCTCAAAGATCCCACAGGTTGTCTCAGCCGCTGGGCACTCCCCCTCTAAGAGTATTCTTACACTGCAGTGTATAAATCAGGAAAACTGCACAAAGATGTGGACTATCTATCACGCTACCCTGTGGCCGACTGCGATCCTACGAGCACTGATTCTGTGGGTTGCGTCCTTTCCATCTCCCAGCTGCTTCATCTCGGGAACGAGTAGCGTCGCGATCCGTACATCAGCCGCCTAATACAACACCTCGAATCTTCACCGCAAGACGCTTCTGTTCGCATGTTTACCTTAAAGGACCACACCTTATATCGGCGAAATTTATCACCCTATGGTCACGACCTACTTCTGGTCATACCAAAGCACCTGCGCTCCACAGTCCTACGCGAGCTCCATGACGCGCCAACCACGGGTCACCTTGGTGTCTCTCGCACATATGACCATGTGCGCCGCCGCTTCTACTGGCGTGGCCTTTCACGCTCTGTAGGTCGTTATGTCAACGCTTTCGAATTTTTCCAGCGTCGAAAAAGGCCGTCGGGACTCCCTTCCGGATATCCTCTGCCCATCGACATCCCATCGGAGCCATTCTTCCGTGTTGGTTTGGACCTTCTCGGTCCCTTCCCAACATCCGCCTCCGGAAACCAGTGGGTCGCGGTTGCTACAGATTACGCGACCCGCTATGCATTTATGCGAGCCATGCCAAAGAGCTGCGCTACAGACGTCACTGAATTTCTACAATGCAATCTCATTTTAGTGCATGGAGCCCCTCGTCAACTGCTGACACACCGAGGCCGTACGATTCTTTCAAAAGTGGTTGACGATATCCTGCGTTCCTGCTCTACGCAACATAAGCTCGCGACATCGTACCATCCCCAAACAAACGGGCTTACAGAACGGTTAAACCGCACCCTGACAGACATGCTATCGAAATACGTCTCGGTCGACCATCGTGATTGAGACCTTTCACTACCCTACGTGAAGTTCCCATACAATTCCTCCCGGCATGGCACTGCTGGGTACTCGCCATTTTACCTTCTGTTTGGACGCGAACCAACATTGCCGTTGGATACCTTCCTGCCAGCCGCTGCGTAGTCTACTTTTTAGTATGCACGTGACGCTCTTACCCGAGCTGACCATGCTCGTCAGCTTGCCCGCAGCAGAATAATGGCGTCCCAAGACTCGCAGAAGCATCGTTACGACGAGCGGCATCGTGACGAACCCTTTCCGACAGGTTCCCTCGTTCTTCTTTGGTCCCCCACGCGACATGCAGGCCTTTCAGAGAAGCTTCTCTCTCGTTTAACGGCCCATACCACGTGCTTAGACAAGTGACTGACACTACGTATGAAACTGTCCCTGATAATCCATCAACCTCTTTTGCTCTGCTGTCCCGGGACATTGTCCACGTATCAAGGCTCAAGCGTTACCTCAGTGCTCCTGCTGTGGCACCGTAAGCTCGCCGGGTCGGTGCTTTTACCACCGGGGGTTGTGTTACGTGATTTCGGCAGACTGAAATACGGCATTGTGGGACATACCCAAGAAAGGCGCCTCAGACTGAGAGTGAAGAAGTGAACGTTGTCGGTGAGCTGCGTTGTGGATTCGGACTGACTACTGTTATATTCCACGTAACAATACAGCCAGTTATTTACAAACTGCGTAGCCATGCCAACCGCAACACCAGGAGGGATAAGCTGGTATGAAGCGCTGGTGCTCGCGAGGGTTGTAGCTCTGGCAACTGCTACAGAAATAAACGTCAACCGACGGCGCCTATCTACACCTCACGTTAAGACAACGTGATGGCTGTATCAAAGTAGTACA